>NW_015151190.1:223365-262116 GCF_000732505.1 Cyprinodon variegatus
TATCGATCAATATGCATTTTTTTTTATCGATAAGCTTTTTTTCTATATCGCCCAGCCCTAGTACAATCCATCCACCAGTTTGTCCTTCCTTTCTTTCCCTCCTTCCAGCCAGACAGCAGTAAAGATATTTGCTTCATATTTAAAAAAGACCCCTGTAATTTTACCTTAAATGGGCTAAAAAAGAAGAACATTTAAAGTGTAAATGTGTGGAATTTGAACAAGTAGAAAAAGGTAGAGCTGCTTGTGGGTTGATGGAACATTGGTGTTCATTATTGTTACGCAGCCCTTGTTGAATTCACTGAAGCGGACGAGGCCCTGACGGATCAGGCTCTGTTGGGAGACGTCTTCCTGTTCATGAAGGAGGGAATCTTGGGATGCGACAGTTTTTCCCAGGAAGAGTTTTACATCCGCCGCCTTCATTCGCTCATCACAGACTTCCTCGCACTGATGCCGATGAAGGTTTGTTTCTTAGTCCATTTTTATTATGTTAACCGATGATTCAACTACATGTTAAAAATAATCCATATTAACTCCCTTTCTTTTCCTCACTGCAGGTCAAGCAGCTTCGTAACCGCGCTGATGAAGATGCCCGCTTGGTGCACATGTCTCTGCAGATGGATGGAGAACTTCCATCATCTCTGCGGAAAGATTTGGACCATCTCATGGTGTTGGTGAGTCTTTGCAAAATAAACTTTATACTAAAGTCCAAACTCCCCTCATGCTTTTGAATTTCATCATCTGTTTAATGGAGTGAGATTAAAAGACTTGGTGTGATGAAAATGCTTCTCTATGGCTGCTCATTTTGGGGATTTTTTGTTTATGCTCAGATTGGAGAGTTTTACAGCAAAGATCCGTTTGGATTAGAACTGGGTCTGGAGTTCTGGTGTCCCACAGAGTCTCTCCAGCACACCTCGCTGCAGGGTTCCTACCTTGGCATGGCCCTCCAAAGGCCTCCTCATAAACAGGTAAGGCTTTAGAGGCCAGCAGTAAGAATATTTCTGATAGTGTATTTCTTACTGAGGATTTCCTCTTCTGCTGTTGCCCTTTGATGTAGGTGGTCCTGTCGAAGTTTGTGCGTCAGATGGGAGACCTTCTACCCTCCACCCTCTACATTCCTTATCTCTGCATGCTGAAAGGCCTTGCCAATGGTCCACAGTCCGCTCACTACTGTTTCAGCCTTCTTAAAACTAATGGCGCTGCTCACAGTAAGATCCAACTGTTCATTATCTGAAAAAAGTTTATCAATGACATAATGGAAATAATATTTTACATAACTTAATGCAGTTAATCATTTTTGAAGATGTTATATGTTGAAATCACAGCTACTTTAGTTTGGTTGACATTTAATGTATAAATCGGAAATCCAGCCCAGCCAACTGACTTGAGCCCAAAGGAAACCAGACAGTAATAAAAATTACTGCTAACAGATGCATGCGTCACTGCGCCAGAAGCGGCCTGGCTCAGAGCTCACTGTGAGCTGTACGGTTTCAAAGAGTGTTACTTGCCTGCACAGTCCGTGCAGTGGTTCCGCCTTCCTCTCTTTTCACAGCTGAGTAACCAATAAGGCACAAGTTTTCTATTCTATAGTAAGCATGACCATATTTTGTATATACAATAACTAAGCAGACTAAGCCTATATCACATAACTATTTTGGTCCTACCCAACCGTACCTGACCATCCTGTGTAACATCAAGACTCAGGCATAGAAATCATATTCTAATGGTTTGCAAACTGAACTTTAACCTAAAGACGTCTTAAATGTTTGAGATTATTAAAGGATTCTCAGAAATCATCTGATGCAGAATGGAAGTCCTAAATGTCATGCAGACAGATTATTCTGAAAGGAAATGCACTCTTTATCTGCTGATGGACATCCAAGGTTAACTGAGGCAGCTGTAAGGAAGAACCATATATTTTATTTCCTTTAAAAAGGAAATTAGTTTTGCATTTTTTCTTAGTCTATTGTGTTTGTTTTTATCTTTGTTTGGCAGTTAGATTGAGGGAGGATTGGAAGACTTGTTATCCTAACAGAGTGTTTATGCAGTTTAGTTTTTAGATCTCATCCTGCATAGGGATGCATGATATTGCTACCAGCTGCTATTAGCTTTAAAATATAATATATATATATATATAATTTTTTTTTTTTTTTTTTTTTTTTACTTCCCATGTAGTTTCCTCTTGCTCTCCAGCAAAGCATGAAAGCTGCTCTTACTCTGTATTAGATTCTGATGATATATATATAAAGTAGGGACATGTTTTCCATTGAGGACCATCTAATCCTGTGCACAGGTGACAACATTCAGGGAGCTTCAGGAAGTCCTGTGTCCTGGGAACATTTTTTCCACTCCCTCATGCTGTACCACGAGAACCTGCGACGTGACCTCCCCAATCCCGATTCTGCTCAGTACCGCCACCCTCCGCTCAGGGGAATCACCCAAAGGGAGCTGGAAGGACTGACGGCCTTCTTGCAGCTTCTCACTGCCATAATTACCTGGGTATGATGGAACACGCAGCCTTCATGAAGGTCACGTCCTTGGATACTTTATCCTGTTAATGAATTGTTTTTCCTCTTCAGAGTGAAAATGCTCGGCTGGCGCTGTGTGAACACCCACAGTGGACTCCAGTTGTAGTGATGCTGGGTTTACTGCAGTGCAGCGTTCCACCTGTCCTGAAGGCTGAGCTCCTTCATTCCCTGGCAGCTTTTGGGAGGTCACCTGAAATTGCAGCGTCTCTCTGGCAGTCACTAGAGTACACACAGGTGGGACAGAACAATGTGTGGCAGCACCGAACAAAGAACACTCCACGTGTTGTTTAATTTCAACTTAAATGCAGCAGGTCTGGTTCTGATCACAGAGGTTCTTAGAGAACATTGAGCATCATGAAGACCAAGGAACCCTGCAGATGGGTCACAGCACAATAACCCAGCAGGACAACCATTGTTAACACAGTCAAATATAATACAACTGGTCTAGTCAAAGCGCTAAATGCATCTGGTCTATGGCAAGATTTGAAATTACCATATTAGCCTGAATATAAGACAGGGTTTTTTTTTTTTTTTAAGTTAAAAAAATATGAAAATGTGGTGTCGTCTTATAATAGGGGTCTAAAGCAATTATACAGGCGGACAGTTGTCTGAGGTCGCTACATGAATGCAACAGCAGAGGGCACCAGTTTTTTTGTAAGCCAGAGACCTCGCTGTGGCTGGGGTCATCTATATCACTACTGAGATGAAGTGACAAGGATGCTACAAATAGAGAGTAGCTGCCGAAAACAGTGGATCAAAAATCTGACAACTTTGTAGACATTTGAGGCAGAGTTATGACGCCTATTTTAAAATAATGGTGGTCAACGCAGTGGAGGCATCAAGGACCTGTTAGGCAGCAAAGAAATACCGATTTACAGAGTGCAATGTGAGAAGATGGCACGTTCAAAAATACCTGTAAATTGTGATCAGCAAAAGAAAAGCTTATCAGAAAAGTGCAGAGCTGCAGGGTGAGAGTGAGAGCGAGCGCAGCGAGGCAGAGGACGTCTGTGAGGAAAAGCTTCATGCAGGTTTTTAAGACGTGAACTTTGCCGTGAGCAAAGTTCAGGTTGCATTTGAGGTGAAGTGTTGCAATATTTCAATTGAATGTTTCTTACTGTGTTAAAAAAAAAGAAAAAGTATAGTTTAATAGCACAAATCTTTCAATGCAATGTTAATATCAATGAAATTGTAGCACTTCAATATAAAATAGTTTCCTTGAACTAAATAAATTTAGTTTATCAGTCTTTTTTGCTTTAGGGTATTTTTGCTTTGTTCCTAAAACTAGTCCTAGAAAGAGGGGGTCGTCTTATATTCGTGTCAGTGCGGTGGATATTCAGATAGGCTTTCATTAGTCTTACATGAAGTAGTTTTACTTTGAGGAATAGGCAAACGGTTTAATCTGTGATTGTGTAACCTTGGTAGACTTAACTAGTTCTGTAGGAAATGGCTTTGTTGCTTTTAAAACAGCTGAGCTGCTGTTAGAAAATGTTTTTACCAGCAGTATTTTAAGACAAATTCATTTGTGACTTTGTTTCAAATCCAGTGTGTTAAAATATGGTTTAGTTAAAATGGTTTGGGTGATAAATGGATTTCATTATTTAATTTAATTTTATATTTATGAATGTAATTTTTTTAAATATCTGTAATTGTTTTTAATTATATAGTTTTTTCTTTTTTTTTAGAAATGCACTTATTTGGCCTCCATAGCTCATAGTGACATCAGTTTGTTACTTTTTCTGCTCCGAGTTATACTCATAACTGATAAACTATCTCACTGTAACTGTATCACTAACTGCAAACATCTTGCCTGTAACAGTTTTGAAAGAACTCTTCTCACAGGGAGAAACTTTAGGTTTATAGCACCGATTAAAATGATTCATAAACTACAAACTAACATAGAAACATGCAATAAAAATTGTGTAAGCAATTTGGGGACCATTTAACAGAGGAAAGTTGGTTTACGTTCCAAATCCCTTTAGAGTTTTTGTAGTGATTGCAAATGGGCCCTGAACACAACTCCAAGCCATCGGCTCATGATCAGCTGTTATTATATGGCCCTTTTATAATCTGACAGCTGCAGGGAGAAAAGAGCATTGTTTAGAAAGACCGGGCCTGCCAACTTGTTTTACAAGCTTAGATTTAGTTGCACCTCCCAGACAGGATGTTTGAAATAAAGGTTTGTTGTTGAATGTGATTTTTGGCGTTTGTAATTTTTATCATGACACTATAGATATAAGACTTTCTGCAAATCTGGTAAAAAGGAGCCAAATTTTGGGAATTTGTTTTCACTAAGTTATGTTTTGTAGATCCTTCAGACTGTTAGAGCCCCAGGACAGAGACAAGCAGCAGGGATTGAGGTAAGTCGTCCTCCAGGTTTGTATGGCTGTATATCTTTGGTGTTTAACTATTAAAAATGCATATTTGGTCTTTGGTCTTGGTTCTCAGGTGGAGCTTAATGAGATCGAGTCAAGTTGTGAGGAGTACCCCCTGACTCGGGCTTTCTGTCACCTGATCAGCACATTGGTGGAGAGCAGCGTCCCTGTTAATTTAGGGGCAGGGTTGCGCGTCCCCGGCTTTCAGCCCTATCTGAACTTCCTGCGTGACTCTGTGTTCCTCCCGTTTCCCACCAGAGCATATCGCCGTCCAGCCGAGAAGGTAAAGGTTCCCTCTGCAGAATTTGGATAGACCTCAGACACATGTTTATTAACTTGTAATAATGCAGGCTTGTTTAATAAAAACACTAAAATAACATTAAAATGGTGCTTTTTAAGTGGGAGGTTGCCGATTCTGTCCTGGAGGTGTTCCATAAGCTGCTGCGGGACTATGAGCCGCAGCCTTCAGACTTCATCCAGGAGACGGTGGAGCTGCAGGGAGAGCAGGTCCCTGCTCACAAGCCCCCCGGTCACAGCC
Source organism: Cyprinodon variegatus (assembly GCF_000732505.1). Classification (NCBI taxonomy): domain Eukaryota; kingdom Metazoa; phylum Chordata; class Actinopteri; order Cyprinodontiformes; family Cyprinodontidae; genus Cyprinodon; species Cyprinodon variegatus. The sequence continues at coordinate 228,801 of NW_015151190.1, forward strand.
TCATGTTTCATCTGCTTAATGACTCGCCCACGCTGGCTCTCTGCCTCAGCATGCTGGAGGAGGGTGTTCGCCAGCTGGACACATACGCTCCCTTCCCTGGTGAGCAGATACACGCTCTTGCTGCGAAAGGTACAGATGGCCTGGGTAGATGCAGCTGTTCTCAGAGTATGACCCACAATCATCCCGTTATAGGTAAGAAGCACTTGGAATCTGCCGTCCTACACGTTCTGTGCCTTCTGGATCTGGCTCTGCAGAAGGAGGTGATGTTCATGGACCTCCTCAGGGAGAGCCAATCCTCCCTTCTCGTATCTCCTCTGGAGCAGTTATTCCAAGGGGTCAGTCCTCAAACCAGAAGAGCCGACCACCTCGTAAACATTGCCAGGTATGCAGCTGACGGCCATCTGGTTAGCTTGTTGGAGGTTTGTATTATTAATCAAGACTCAGAACCTGTTTCTGATTGGTCTGTTTCAGGTATCTTTACCACAGCAGCTCTAATCCAGAAGCTGCTTTTCAGAGTGCCAAGATTCTGCGACGCATCGCCAACTACCCCAACATTCAGCTGCGGCTGGTGGGAGATTTCACACATGATCAGGTTTGCCCAACTACAACTACAGTGTCCAATTTTCTAAAACTAGAACCTTGAATTTGTAACTTATATTTTATTTTTTCATCCATTTTTTTTCATCATTCATAAGATAAAATATGTATGCTCTTAATTTGAAGGCTGTTAGGGTAACTTCCACCCCAGTTTCAGATAGAAGGGTGGTTGATATTTCCCCCGATTAATTTAAATAATGTACTCTGTTAACTGTGTTTCTTTATGGTTCAGACTGTTAGTGATAAACTAATGGCTGGATTTGTGGAGTGTTTGGATAACGAAGAAGCGGAAGAAGGAGCAGAAAGAGAAGATGGTGATTAATTCCTTTCTAAGTTTCTTTTGAATTCTGTCTAAGATAAACTCCTTAATATCAAACTGACTCTAATTGTGTTGGTTTTTAGATGTTGATCCACCAAAGAAAGTATCAAGAATCCGCCATGAAACCCAGATCCACATTCTCAACCTGCTCATAACCTCCCTGGAGCTGAAATTGCCCAACCTGGCGCTTTACCTTCTGGGTTATGAAGTCAAGAAGCCCGTCTCTTCAACCAACCTTCAGGATCCAGGTGGGTGGTGGGGGGGGGTTTAGGTAACCTGTGGAGTTTGGTGGTTGAGACTGTGTTCAGGGGATAGTTAATGTTTTGATTTCTGTCTGTGGCAGGTGTGTTGGGATGTCCGCGTAGTTGTCTGCACGCCATCCTGAGTCTGTTGCAGAGAGGCACTGAGAAAAGATCAGGACCCGTCCTCACGCAGCAGGCCCCTCACCTGGCCGAGCTCTGCTACCAGGTAAGCAGGCACTTAAACATATACATGAGCAACAGATTCCAGAGTGCTTTAAACAACCTTGATGGATGTTTTTTTTCTTCCAGGTAATCTACCAGCTGTGCGCCTGCCCAGACACATCAGGACCCACAATGCGCTATCTGAGGACCAGCCAGGACTTCCTGTTCTCTCACCTTCAGCACCTGCCCTTCATCCTAACAGGTGAGCTCAGAACACCCGCTAAGATCCTTGCATTTACAGCGGTAGGGGATCTGAATTGTTACGTATAACACAACTGTCTACTTTATTATGTATTGTATACAATAATTCTATAAAATGAGCTTTTGATGATTGGTGCTCCCCTTGGTGTCAAAAAATAAAGAAGTGTAAAGAGAAGAAGGATGCAGAGAAAGCTCTAAACTTTCTCCACCTTGTGGAGAAATGTGAAGGAAGGCCTTCTGCTCTGTCTAATCTGACTAACAAATTAACAGTGCACATGATGTATAAATAATAAAACCTAACAATTACAAAGAGCAGTAAAACAGTTACAGTTGGAACAGAAAACCAGTGAACCAGAGACGATAAAGACATACATTTGGAACAAGATGAAATAAAAATGTAAACAAACACATGACGCTTTTCGGACAGTGTTTAGGCCAGTGTAGGTAGCAGATCTGCTCGGGGCCCTGCCCTTCTTATGACATCATATATGGCAACACCTCTCAAACTTTATTGCACCCGTTTCTTAAGAAACAGATCTCTAATGCATAATGCGTCTGCTGGCTTCTGGTAAGATGTGTTTTCAGGAGTTTTTGAATTCACTAATCTGGGGGCAACTTATCTTGCTTGCAGGGTAAGATGTCATTGGTCCCTCCAAAAATGAGAGGAAGAAAAGAAGGAAAGACACAGGAGCAGATTAAATAAGCAGATACGCTTGAAAGGAGATAGAGATGGGTGCAGCATAGAAAGTTTGTAGGATGCAGCCAGTGCACAAAATAAACCTTTATGGAGGTTATATTGCCATGCCATTGCCATGGGCTGCTCAGTTGCTGCTTGCACTGCTGCCTTGCAGCAAGAAGGTTCCAGGTTTGGTTCCCAGCCCAGTGTCTTTCTGTTTCTCCCTGAGCATGTGGGGGTTCTCTCTGGGTACTCCAGCTCCCTGTGACTGTTAGGTCAATGGGCTTCTCTAAATTCTCTGTAGGTGTGGTATGTGAATGGTTGTTTTTCGTGTTTGTCTCCGTGTTGCCCTTCGATGGACCGGCAACCTGTCCAGGGTGTACCCCGCCTCTTGCCCGTAGACAGCTGGGGGTAGGCACCAGCACCACTCGCAAGCCCAGCAGGGATAAAGCGTGACAAAAAATGGATGGATATTGCCATTCATCAGTCATTAATTTGCTTAATCAAATATAATTATGTATATTAGTGGATGTATATAGAATTATGAATGTCACTCTACAAAAAAAAACTAAAACAAAAAAAGACACATTTCTTTATTGCAAAAGAAACATTCAGGAGAATATTTGATCAAAGAGAAAAATGTGATTGAGAATCAGTTTTCTGATTAATGCTCAATGTTATGATCTATGTATTCTTAACTATTAGCTTCTTAAAGTTTAGAAAAAGTCACCATACTGGTTGCTGTGAACAGTTTTTAATGCAAATTTAAACTGAACCAATTCCTTTAGCAGAAGGTGAAGTGTTTTCTGCTAATAGCTGCACAAGCAAAGTTAGGCTCCCCAGTTATTTCTCGATCGTTATGTTTTTGTCTACAGAGAACCAGATTGCTGCCCTCTCCCAAATGTCATGGCTCATGAAAACCGCTGCAATCGAGCTGAGGGTGACTTCCCTGAACCGGCAGCGCTCTCACACCCAGCGCCTGGTTAGCCTCCTGCTGGATGATCAGCCGCACCCTCAGCATGCCGGTAGTTTCCAGCTTATGTTGAAAGTTTGAAGATCCCAGCAGTTGTCTAATTTGCTCTTCTCTGTTGATTAAACTATTTTCTTTGTTTTTATGCTGATTCTCTGAAGGAAGTTGTATCTATTGTGATTATAGAAAAAGAATGAATGTGTTTTAAAATGAGAGATCTGTTTTCATTTGTAGCTGAGAGCGAGTCTGGGATGGAAGAAGATACCAGATCAGTCAGTGGTTTCCTACATTTTGAGACGGTCTCTAAAGGTTTGTACCATGCAGCCTTTAAACACACACAAACTGTGACGTGTGAGTCTATTAACCAATTAACTGATTATTTTGGCTTTTTTTAACCATCAGTGCGCAGGAAGCTGCTCAGCGTGCTGGATGCCATTGACTTTAGCCAGGACATGCCTGAGCTGTTGCAGCTGGACTTCTTTGAGCGCACTCAGATTGAGCAGGTGATCTCCAACTGTGAGCATGTCAACGAGCAGGGACACACTGTCTGCAACGTGAAGGTGAGTGTCTGGGTGGAAGACCACATTTTAATTTATTTTTCTGCTGTCATTTCAGTGTCTTTCTTTTTATGTAGATTTGTCTTTAGTGTTTTGTTTTTGCCATCATGTTCCCAGTTACTTCATAGAGTGCTGGTGGCTGAGGTCAATGCTCTGCAGGGAGTGGCAGCAATAGGACAGAGGCCCCTGTTGATGGAAGTAAGTGTCCTTCCTTTCTTCCGAACGTAAATTGTACTTTCAAAATGTTGAGATCTCTTAATTTGTTAATTATCTGACGATTAAACTGTTGGAAAAACCTTTTACTAATCAACACCTTCGTGCCTGGATCCCTTTCCACAGGAGGTGAACTCCATCCTGCAGCAGGTGGTGGAACGTAACCGGGTCCGCCGTAGCCTGAGTGCGAAGCGCCATGCGCTGCAGTCCTGGAGGAGCCTGGTGGAGACACTTTTAACTGCCTGTCCAGCTGATCTTATACCTGCTGAAGACAGACAGCTCATCATCAGAGACTTGTTGCTCGATCTGTTTGATAAGGTTGGTGAAAATAAGGGGGGTTGTGAGATTGCTCAGCTTGTCCTAATGTGGCATAATTCCTTAAATTACAGAATAATTTTTTTTATTAATGTATTGAGGCCGTTTGTGGTTCTGCTTTGCATTGTGCAGGTGTTATCAGAGGATGCAGCAGGAGAGTTGATGCCCATTGTTGCAGGAGCAGTCTTCACTCTGACTGCACAGCTCAGCCAGTCAGTGCTGTCTGAGCAGCAGCAAGGTGTTGGAGCTGAAGCATCTTCAGGCTTTGCCTCCATCGCTAACTCAGCCCTTCACCTGATCCTCCGCAAACTGTTGGACTTTATCCTTTGCACTGGTTGGTCATTAAAAAAGTGTTGTAGGCTAATTCCTATCAGACGACTCTAGAAAGAGGCATTTTTGATTCAAACTATTTCTTTTTCTTCTTGATCCTTTAAGGAGGTGGATACCAGCGGCTGCGTGCTCACCTGTATGGATCTCTGCTGTATTACCTGCAAATAGCCCAGAAACCCGAGGAACCAGAGACTCTGCAGACAGGTGAAAAGCACAAGGAAATCTACTGTGGTTTTTGCAATATTTGAAATTAACTGTGTACAGATTACTTTTTTCTGGTAAGATTATCAGTAGGGCTGAAACAATTAATCGGATTAATCTAATTTATCGATTATTGAAATAATTGTCAATCGATTAGTCATCAATAAATAATCGACAGATTGATTAGCAAATTAATCCTTCAATTCAGCCCTAATTATCATAGAAATGTTCTTCTTTGTGCAGCGGGAAAGGCCATGTGGGAGCGTCTCACTGCTCCTGAAGATGGATTCTCTAAATTACAGAGAGAGAACCTTGCTATCATTGAAAGCTATGGCAAAGCCCTCATGGAGGTTGTGTGTCGGGATGCTTGTGATGGTCATGAAATAACCAGGGTAAGATCCAAACCTGCAATACATTACAAAGATTCTTTTAAATACTTAGAATGATTTTTAAGAAAGTTGTTATTTAGATTATTTGAGCTTTTTTAGATTTAATCACAATCACAAAGCTAAGATGGGCTGTGTCTGAATGTCTGCCCTAATCCCTAAATCACTATAAAGAGCGGGGACTATATAGTGGACTTTATAGTGAACTCAGTTAATTGACTGTTTTGACAGATGATCACTACTTTCTGCTCCCGGTTGGTCACTAACTCTGCCTCCCTGCAGGGTTACTGCACCATTTTTATGTCTCCTGTTACAACAAATCCCATGATGCTCTCGCAAAGCATTCTGGGACATATCTGCTCATCTAGTTAGCACAGATGATCATTGCTTTTCAAGGTGCATTGTGGGAAATTTCTAGTCCACTACTTTTTCATCCACTATGTGTTCAGACACTCATCTTAAATGGCTATATATAGTGCTCTATAGTGATTAGGGCACAGACTATTACGGCATCTTTCTGCTGGTGTTTTCCACCAACATTTAGTATAACACTGATGGATGATGAACCATTTCCTGGATTTAAACATCTATAGTGATACAGTGAGGTGGCACTTAGCTGGAATCTGTATAAACTATTGAAAGTTGGCCCAGCCATTGACAGTGGTTCTGGTTAAGGGATGGAAAAGCACCTATTTGACGAGGATCTTGTATAGTAATTATTTTTTACTGAATCCAGACTCTGTTTCCCCTCCCTTTTTTTTTTTCCAGATGTTGGCTCTTGCAGTTCTGGATCGTATCCTGTCAATAGATCGTCAGAATCAGTGGCTGCTTTTTGTGTGCAACAGCGGCTACCTGCGTTCTTTGGTGGAGAGTCTGAGGCAGGATGATACTGCCCTGCAGAGCCTGCTCACACCCCAGCCACCCATCCTCAAGCCTCTGTACATCTATGAAAGCAAGATGGTGAGGAAAGCATGACATGTTTTCCATTTTGACTAAATGTTCTAGCACATCTTTACAGATGTAAATGTACATCTTTCTAAGTGAAGCTAAACTGCTTGTGCTGCTGCAGGCTCTGCTGACTCGTGTGGCTAAAAGCGGCCAGGGGGCTGTAGAGCTGCTGCGCTGTGGTTTGGTGGCACAGCTGATTGAGTGTCAGGTGTTCGATATGATTCCTGACACTGATTCCCACAGGTAAGGAAGGAAGGAGAAGGAATCTGTCAAATATTTATCTGATGTTATATATTTATTTTTGTTTTATATTTCAGAAATTTTAATACCAAAGAAGATTTTAAGTTTGAGATGAAAAACTCAGTCTCTAATAATTTCTCCCAATATTAGCTCTAGTAGCTTAGACATTTTTCAACCATAACTTCCAACACTATAATCGAAGGATGAAATTGGCCTAAATTTTTCTGTCTGTGCATCGCTAGTCGGCTGTCTGACTCAGTCTTTCTGTTCCCATGTGGTCTCAGGATGATGCGGGATCCATCTGGCTTCATCCCAAGTCCAATAGAACGCTACAGACAGATTCTTTTACCAACTTTGAGGCTTCTTCAAGTTATACTGACCTCTACGTCCATGAATCACCAGCAGGGGGCAGCACAGGTAAACAAAACTTTAGTAAGAAATCTCCTACCTTCTTGGAATTGCAGATGAAAGGTTGGATCATATATTTCAGTTATAAAATATAAGAAATTAAACGCGTTCAACTCTTTACACACAGACTGGTTTGTTTTAAATGTTTCTTTTTTTTCTTTTTGAGATTTTACTAGAGGCTTGTTTTTTTTGACAGTAGGCTAAAAGCAAAGGGGTTATGAGAGATGGGGAGAAACATGCGGCACAGGTCGAATTAGAACCCGTAGAGGACTAAGGCCTCCATATATGGGTTGTGCGCGCTAACCAATGTGCCACCTGCAAGCCCCAATGTTTCTTTCTTTTGCAATAAAAACTGTGCATGTTTTCATTTGACCTGCAAATTAAGGACTATTTGTTGAAACATTTTTCTGGTCCTCACCTGTTTGGGTAAAGAACATGTTGTGAATTGAGTGAGGTTGGGGTGAGGTACAGGGTTAGGACATACACAATGAAAATGAATGGGTGGAAAAAACAAGGCTGTATATTTGTGCAGGTCCTCCAATGGCTGATCGTCCACGCAGACACTGTTCAGGCTCTGCTTCGTTGTCAGGAGTTAAGCATGGGAGCTTTGAAGGAACTCTCTCTGCTCACTGCAATCATCAGTAAAAGTGCTCTGCCAGGTATATAAACCTTCCCAAAAAGATCCTTAACTCTTATTTTATTTGTTGATTCATTCTTAGTTTTTAATCCTGTAAATCCCAGAAATATTTGCTGACTCTGTGATTCAATAAGTGGAGTTTATGTTCTGTTAGGTGTTCTTGAGATGGGTGGAGAGATCAACAGTGCCGCTCTCATGGAGTTTCAGGGTCACATCACCAGATTCCAGGTGAGAAACCTTTTACCCTAAAACATTATTTTCAAAAACTGTGCCTACAGGTACAAGAGATGTTAGATTAGAGCTGATATAAGGTTTGTCACAACTGAATAGTTTGATATGTTCAGGAATTGTTCAAAGAAAGGAAGATTCTGGAAAATTATCAAAAAACTGTCTGAATTGCATTGCTGTTAATGCATGTCGGCAACTGTGTCTCCCTTCTTAGCGCCTGTGTCTGTCCCTGCTTGGCCGCCTGGCAGGAAGCGAACGAGAGAGGTTGTTGAAGCAGGCAGAGATTTCTACGCCTGGAGAATCAGCCGAACGGAGAGAGGAAATTGAAGTGGCCATGATGCAGGTCTGACATACATTGTCTACTAGAGGAATGTTTACTTGGGTTATCTGAGTGGGGGGAAGTGGAGACAGTGCTTTAATGTTTGGCAGGCTGCATGTTTTTGGGTTGTCGCCGCCTCCCTGATGTATGGCTTCCTTTGTCCTGAAGGTGTGTGCCAACATCATGGAGTACTGCCAGACTCTATTGCTGCAGAGCTCCTCCCAGGCTCAGTTCAGCATCTGCCTCTTTAGTCCGTCTGGCAGCGAGCCAGCTGGCAGGGATGGAGGACGCTCAGGTTAGTGACATCTGCTCCATACTTTACAAAAAGGAAACAGGAAAATAGTTATTTGGTTGGTTGTTGTTCTATTTTGTTCTATTCATGTTCTTTTGTGTGTTTTTCTTTCCACCTTTAAGATCTTTCATCTTCTCTGCCACTGTTTGCTCACTCCCGAGTCCCTAGCCTTGGTCTGGTTCTGTACTTGCTGAAGAACAGCGCTTCAGATTTCTTCCAGTTCCACCAGAATCACCGGCAGAGCCTGAGCAAGCTGCAGGGCCTTGATCAGCTGCCTCCAGAGGAGCTCAAGGAGGTAACCCTCAAATCAGCTGCCATGCAACATTTTCTCCTCTACTTTTATGATCCTGTTTCTATATATCATTAGAAAAAAACAAAAAGATTCTTAAAACACTCCCCATGGTCTACGTTTTGTTTTTAGTAGGTATTTTTATATTTAGATATGCCAGATAATTTACATTGGTACATAATATTCTGCCAGAATGTCGTTGTAAATGAATCATTTCCAGCTGGAAAGTTAAACTTGTAATTATCAGTCATTAACTGTGATCGTCATTACTTTTAATTATCCAACATCTAAACACCAAGCTATAAAAGGTAGAGAACTATCAGGGTTAAACCTTAGTGCTTCTGTGCAGCTGTGCCAGGGCCTGGTGTCAGGTCCAGGAGCCGTGGAGAAGATCTCATCGGTCCAGAGGAGCCTGCTAGCCAAGAGGCGGCTGGTGCAGTTCATCAACAACAGAGCCAAACTTCTGGCCTTATGCTCCTGTATCCTTTAACTTTTCTGTTTGGTTTATTCAAAGTAATAAAGTTCAGGTCTTTTTTTATTTTCTTTTTTTGACTGAAATGTAAACCATCCAGTTTGTTAGACTTTAAACTGTGCTCCTATATAAATGGATCGGGTTAACTGTATTTCTCTACACCCTGCATTTGGGTGGAATATTGGCTAAATCTTAGAAAATAGAATTGAAAGCAGCAGAAAAGTGCTGATTGGTTAAAAATGGGGGAAAACAAAAGTTCTGGGGCATTCCATGTCTGATGGAGTTGGTGGCTATGGGAAAGATGCCTGAAGGCAGCGACCTAACAGAAGCACCACTGAAGACACTGGTGCTGTTCGCTGAAGACGTCAGAGTGCATCCTGTGGCTACGGACTAGCCAGCTTCCATGCTGATCATATCCCTAACAAGCTGCAGTTGAACCTTAACCCGCCTCTTCCTCAGATGTCATCGAGACCTGCTTGTTTGTATTGTGGCGCCATCTGGAGTACTACCTGCTGCATTGTTCTCCCAGCGACCCCAAAGACTCCCTGCTGCCTGGATCCAGTTTGTTCCGATCCCGCCTTAAAGACGGTGAGCTCTCTCCCTAAAGCTGTCCGTCTGCCATGATCAAACAACAAAGACAGGCAGCGTTGATGTTTAGACTTCTTTAGAAAAAGCGTTTTAAGATTTCCACTCTCTGGTTTATTTTACAGAGTCGTTTGGTGGATTGCAGGCTGGTGGCGGCCGTGGAGTTGGCCTGTCTAGAGTCAGCCAGCAAGACTTGGACCTGGTAGGAAAATTGTCCTATCAACAGGATGTTAACTTTCTTATATTCATCTGTAATGACTACATTTTTCTGCTGCAGCTGAAAGGCGACATGGATACTGGATTTGGGGAAGGTCTCCAGCGGAAGCTACTGGAGGTTGAGGGCCTATACAGCCAGGTCCGCTCTCGCTACACTTTCATCCAGGCTCTGGTTCGAAGGATCCGCGGTTTGATCCGACAGCCCAAGAGCTGAGCGCTCCAAAACAAAAGACTGATCAAGAAATGATGCGTGTGTCTGAATGGGACCGGCTATAAAACAATAACTCCTCTTGTTATCGTCACCGATTTCTACTGACCAACGTCTCTAATGGCTGTTGGGGTGTGAGCATCCTGATGTGGCCTTTTGCCACAGTTCTAATGCCATCATTGCTTGTGGAAGAATGCACCTATATTTTTACTTGTTAGGCTTTTGATATTCTGATTTATTTCTGTGTTTTCTGAAAATAAATACTTTCAAAATGGAAAATAAATGTCAATACTTAACATCTATTTCATAAAAGAAGATAAAAAATACTTCCAGCTCTGGGTACCTTCCCATAAATGAGAACATTAAGAAATAAAACATTTTCTTTCTTGTTAGTCTAGAAATTTTCGGCTGGTTAAGAGAGAGATGAACGCTGTAGGCGTCTGTAATATTACAGAAAATCAAGAAACTGTACCACTAGTTTATTTGGAAAGGCAATAAATACACAATCATAAGGGAAAGGCTGAGCACCTGATTCTTTCTGCATGTTTGGCTTCTCTGAAGTACACGACTGCCAGGTTAATTGGTCTCTAAATTGCCTCATTGTCTGACGAATTGGAGGCGACCCTGCAAGGAAACGCAGGTCAAGATCTAAGCTGAATAAAATCAACATTGACCTAAAACTTTAAACAGCCACACCTAATTGTAAATGTACCTGCAAACACACAACCTAAAATATCTGTAGTTCCATTTCCTGATTCATCTTTTATTGGCTTTATCTGGTCTACTGAGATAAACGGCAGCTTCTGACTCAACCTCACTGTAAAAATCTTAACAGGAGAAGCTAAACAAGGAGCCGTGTTAAAGGAACATTCCTTTTCAGAAAACATTTCTGAATACTTAAGATACTCAGGCACCAAGCAAACAAGATCGGTACAGATTATTGGATGTCTTTATTTTCTTTGTAGGTACACTTTCCTTATAGGGTGTAAAGTGCGTAGATTCTCAAACTTTTGGGACAGAAATATGGATTTACATTCAGATTTATCAGGTTTGTGCTCTTGTGGCTTTATTGGAATACTGAAAAGGAAAAACGAGCACTGGTACGGCGTGGGAGCATCCTTTGGATAATATAGGCACATCCCCTGGGTCTGTCCAGCTCTGGGGGTCTGTGTGACACATTTCAGGTTAATAAAAATGAAGAGGCTGTTTTTTAGCTGACTGAGAACAGTCTGTGCTCGTCACACTTTATAAATTACTTTAAATAAAATTAATTACAGCAATAAAAACACATTTACACTTGTTGCTTCGGCTGGCTATGTCTGATTGTGCTGCTAGTCCATCATCAAAGCGTACTGCCTCTTTCAGCTCCTCACTCATCACTCTCTCTTAAATCTTCCTTCACATGAGGACAATCGGTGTTGCTTTTCTGATGCAGAAAGCATCATACATTTCAACCGATATGTCTGATACACAACAGAGGCTTCTGATTTTCCTCCCTTGTTTTAACTTTACCCTTTTTTTCCTGAAGGCTTTTCAGCATTAAATACCTGTAGTGAGATTACACTGAGTCGAATCAAGTAAAACATTATCATACTGCAAAAACAGATCTAAAAGTGTCTTTAAAAAGAGTTTTCATCAATAACAGCAGGTAAATAAGAGGATAAGCCAATCAAATTAGTATTTTGACCTTGAAATAAGATAATTATACACTTAAAATGTGAATGACTGCTGTAGTCAACAGGATGTGTCCCATCTCTACAAGCTCATCCAGGAGGAGCGTATCCTCCATGGAATCAGCCTTTTTTTTTTTTTATTAGAAAAGTTTTTTTACCAATGTGACTGGATGATCTGATTGATTTGTTTCTGTAAAGTGCCTTGAGATGACAGGTTGTGAATTGGCGCTATATAAATCTTAGTTTTTGTTTTATTTTAAATGTAAATCATCTTATTCCATTGGCAAATAATCTCACATACTTGCTCATATCTGGGGAAAATAAATTAATAGGAACAAAAATATTATAATTTTTTTTTTCCAATACTAAACTGCATTGCTCAATCTGCTCGACTGTATATCCCTCCTGTGGGTAAATCTGAGACAAACAGTAAAACATACCACTTCACCTGCTGCTGTTTTAGTTAATAGGCATCAGTTAAAATAATAAAAGGAGGGATATTTAAAAAAAAGCCTTTGAATGCATAAGTAATTTTATTAGAAATAAAAAAAAAAACTGCCGGTTTAGTGATCAGCTTATTAATATTGTACGAGATAGAAAAATATGTGATTTAAACTATATTTAAAAACAATCGATTTGCTTTGCCTTTAAAAGGTTTGCAGGCGAACTATGGTTGATCTAATTTGTCATCGATATTTCAGTTTCCCTAGGAATTGTGGTTTTTACGTTTGTCTCTCTCTATACGTTTAGTCCGGATCCATTCCAGGTTCTATTTTCACGGTGTGACGGGAGAAGAGCGCATCATCATCCAAGTTCATTCTATTTCTTTTAGTTCTAGATCCATCTGCTCAAGCAGTCCAACCCAGTGGGGAGATACTGGAATCATCATGTATAACGTTCAGATGTTTCTCCTTTTCATAGAGGGAAAGCTTAAAACTAGATTTCTGTACATAATAGAGAGCAGGTTTTCTTTTGTATTAAAAAAGGCGTTCTATACAAGAAACAGATTTACAGCACCAGCAGACACCTCAATTCATATCCTAGACAGAAAGCTGCAAGGCTGCCTCCTTGAAGTTAGATTTTTATGTAATAGTGCTCGCTTCAGTAGAAGAAGCATCTGGAAGCTCCTCTGCTATAGTGTTGATTGTACCAGAAAGTTAGGAATCCAGCACAGTTCCAGCAGGGGAAAAATCCAGGAGACAGCGAAAAGATTATAAGAAGGACAGCTCATCCAGCTTTAGTCGATGCTCCGTGTCTTTAGAGGACAGAACAGAGAGGGGCGTGTCTTAGCATCCATCCTAAGAATGGTTAAACAGCAGTCTGGATGCTGAGGAAAGTCCCACAGCGGTTTAGTTTGAGGACAACCTTCCACCTAGGTGTCATCAGGGTTTGCTTCCTGTGTGTTGCTGTTCTCCAACACGCTGCCACCGTTGGTCTCAGGTCGTGCTGGCATCTCTCCTGTCACCGCCACTCGGATGACTTTCAGCCAGCGCTGCTTGAGTTCCTCTGTTTCGGCAGCAAAGCTGTGGACAGACTTGGATTGGGAGAGGCGGAAGCTGGACGGAGGTTCTGTTTGCCGGGGGCTGTCCTCCACATTGTATCCCAGCAGTGGGATGGTGCACAAGGCCTTCACGTCCTGTGAGACACAGCAGAAAGATCAGATGTTATCCATAAGAAAAGATCTCCTAGATATATTTCTGGATTTTTTTTTTCTGTACCTGTGGAGCTCCGTAAAGGTAGAGCACCAGACACTCCTTTTCTGGGATGACACACCAGACCCTCTGCCAAATTTTGCCTTTCTCAGCTAAGTGCTGCAGGAAGCCACACATGATGCTGCTGTCTGTGATCTGAGCTGCCTCAATCTACACAGAGAAGGAGGGAGCCACATGTAGTACGTATATAATGTATATTAAATACAACAGACGGTGCCGCCTGGAAACAGTGGATGATGACTTTTTTTGCAAAGCACTATTAAACATTACCTCGAGGATGCCCTTCTTTTTGCCCTCAGTCACCCCTTCTCCTGTTAGGATGCAGTAACAGTCCCTGCAGACTTTGTTCACCTTGTTGTTGTCATATTCAAGCTGAACCTTGTTGTCTGAGCATTTCCAGCAGACCACCTAAGAGAAGCAAGCAAGATTTAATCGTCACAGAGTTCAATGCAGATGTCACAGAGGGAGAGGAAGATTTAGAGATACTGGGAGTTCTTAAGCTAGAAATCATTGTTATGAGAAATTATATCTGAAGCGCCAGGAGAATGAGAATCTAGTAAATACCCATTGTTTAAGCCGGGTGCTCAACCAATAAAAAGAAAAACCCTGAGATTAAGAGTCAAACTCAAGACGAGTGTTCTTTTTGGGAGTGTTGGACTATTGGTTAGAGCAGTGCGCTTGTCCTCTGAGAAGGTTGCAAGTACCCGGTTCGATCCCACAGCCTGCACTCTGGGTCCCTGAGCAAGACCCTTAACCCCACACTACTCCCCGAGCGCCGCACAATCGCAGCCCACTGCTCCCCAAGGGGATGGGTCAAATGCAGAGGGTGAATTTCCCTCTGAAATTTGTGAAACAATAAAGAGATTTACATATAAAGCTTTAAGGCATCTAAAACTTCAAAATAAACGGGAGTAAAGTTACATAACAGAAGATAAAAGAATTAATATGAAATATTTCGTTAAAAGCCTAATGATAAAGAAACAGGCTTCTCATTAAGCGCTAGGTATATTAACACCAGTTGAGTCAAGAAAAAAGTGTTGTAGAAAAAGCTGAAGCAAAGCCTATAAGTGCAGAAACTCCTGGAGTGGATTTTAGTTGGAGTCTGAATCCTTAACCAAGGGCTGGTTTATCCAAAGTCCTCTTTAAACAAAAGAGAGTTTAGCGCTTCACTTGGAAATCAGGGTCCCAAAGTCTAAAGGATAAGTGGAGTGTTCCAGCTTGACCCAAAAACATCGAAGAGCATCTACAGACTGTTTTAAAAACGAAGATAAAAGAACCGAAGATACAGCTGAAATGTTGCTTCAAGATAACCCTAACATCTGAGCAGAACCACAAGCTGATTGTCTCCATGTCTCGATGCATTGATGCACTTAATTCACACCAAATGATTTAAGACCAAGAGCTGAGAGTAGATACTGTTAAATGGTTCCACACCTCTGGGTTCAATATCCTTTTTTTTATTATTGATGTGATGCAATGTTTTAATCTTAAAGTGAAAGTGAATTTGGGTTTTACATTCGTCAAAAGTATTAATAATTAAAAGAAGCAGAAATAAACACTCTCTGTGAGTATTTGCTATAAATTTTATTCACGTCAAAATTTATGTCGAAAATAACAAATCTGTCAAAAATAGGACAGCAAAGGTGAACATTTTTCATGAGCCGAACTCTGACACAAATATATTATATATTTAAACTAGCTAACATGATTTGATTTAAAGGTTAAATCTCGGTGTCTCCTGTTCCACCCAGACCGCATGCATTCTGCAGGGAGATGACTTACATAGCCACAGGCTCTGCAGTGGTGTCTCCGCCGCGTGATGGCATTAAAGGGCTCCTTACACTTCATGCACATTGTCACCTCATTGTCGCGAATCCACCGAGGAGCCCGCTTCCCCAGCTCTTCTTTCTGCACCAAATGAAAATAAACTTATTCAGCATGACAAGCCTAGAAACAGCTGACAGTTCTCTTTGAGAACATGCACCACTAACCGAAACTTCCACGTCTTTTAAGGCGCTCTTGAATGACTCGTTCTTTTGCTGGAAGATTTCTATGGTCTCCTGGAAAGCCTGAGAGAGAAATAGATAAAACATGAGTGTTCAGAGTTTAAGTTTAAAAAAAAGAGCTGATTGGAGGCCTGGACTGTCTGTACCTTGATCCAGCCTTCCTTGTCTTGCTCTGAGCTGAGGAAAAAAAAAAGAAAAAGACAGGATATGTTTAACCAAAGCTTCTTCTTGCATTTTGAAAGCTCCTTCATGCTCATCATGTAAAGACATTTTCAAAGTTCTCCGTTTATTTTCTTCCTTTTAAAATCCAATTTAATAATTACTGACAGACTTATAGTAGTACTGATTGATTGATTGATGGATTAATTGACCTTAATACATCTCACATTGGAGAAATGTACTTGTGCATCACCTCAAAGTAGTACTAGTACAGTGAAATAAATGGTATATAATAAAAGTATACCTTCTTAAAAGATAAAATATTAGAAAAGACAATTTAAACCAACTATTTTTAAACAGAAACGTCAATCCAAAATGTATTCATATCTCTGGACTCAATTATTTTTCTCAGCTCTCTTTGCATGTCTTTCTGCATCAACACAGCCTGGCTTAGATTGTTAAATTGTCTGCCTTTGGTATTGCTAAATTGTTTTGCAATCCCTGGTTGCTTTGACAGGAACCGTCAGTTTAGAGTCTGGTGTCTCTAAAATACCTCTTGACAATATAATCCCATAGATTCTGTTAGAGCCTCAAGTCAGCTCAGTTTTCTAACCTACCACCATGGTCATTAGGATAGGATTTTTACAGTATTTGTAGACAGTAAATAACCCCCCCCCCCCAAAATGTAAGCCATAATCATTATAATTACATAATCATTAAAAGACATAAACACTGCAAACAGCTACCCCTTTCCAGACTATTCTCTTTTAGCTGCACTTATAAATAGCAGGAACTAAAATGCCACATCCTATTACATAATCGGAAAGAAAACACACACTTATATTTTCAATTAGTTATAATACATTAGATAGTCTGGAAGCAGACTTTTTTTATTGAAGGAAACAAACAAAAATGAATATAATTGAAAAAAAAAGAAGTACTCTAACATTTCTTTTTAAATTAACAGCTGCATTAAAAATTTTTCCAACAATTTAAAGATCCTCCACAGTTGGATAAAATATTAGCTCAGTTCAGCTATTGTTATAATGAAGGCCTTAGTCAGAGACCACTGCCTTTACTAAATATGTAGAGTGTGATTCCTGGGCCTCTAAAACATCATATTATTGAAATCCGTTATTCTATAAACAGCAGATGAATGACAGAAATATTCTGTAAAATTATACCAATATTGCATGGCTTTTGGTTCTGTATTACACCCAAATATTCCAACAACCGCACAACAGATTACTTTGTTCATTTCCATCTTTGTTATTATTTTTTACGACTATTATCATTTCAGCATAAAAATTTGATTTTCCTAAGAGGTAGTGGTACCACAGAAAATCCCATACTGGTTTTGTAATTAAGACCTATTAGGTACAAACAGAAGATTACTCATCAAAGTTCTGTAATATTTCAGCTCACCTGGCCTGAAGCTCCAGTGTCCTCTCTTTGCCCGACACCTGGAAGGTATGAGGATAGTCCTCATTGCTTGTTTCCAGAACCTTCATGCCATCTATCCCAATTCTGGTCCTGACTGTGTATTTGGGCCCTCCCAGGCTGAATTTGGGCACGCAGTACAGCAGCATGTTGTTGAACTGGATTTGAAAAGACACAGACCTTAGCTTCTAAGCTGAATTATTGTATGCAGCTGACGCGGGTTATGAAAGCAGCTAATAGGAAGCATAAATGGACCATAATAATGCTCACCATACATGCCATTAAACAGAGGTGTTGCTAACAGGAAATGATTCGCTAATTTCCTTTAAAGGAGGATGATTTCCTGCTGTGCTGTTTACTAAATAGCAATGTGTGTGTGTGTGGATGCATTTTATTACATAGTGGGGACCATTTTCCATAAATCTTAGCACATCGTGGGGAAAGGGTGCTCTAGTGAGGACCGATGTCTGGTCACCATGGGTACAAATGCTGTTTTAGGCTAAAGTGTTAGGTTTAGCACTAAGTTGTGAATTGAGTTTAGGTTAGGATTAGGGTTAGGTATTAACTTGTAATGGTTAGGGTAAAGGTCACAGACTTTAGAAATGGGTTAGAAATGAATGGAAGTCAATTGAAGGTCCCCACGAGGATAGAGAAACGTGCTTGTGTGGGTATATGTGTTGGCTGCACACTACTAACCAGAAAGAGGTATCGCTCCATGGCTGAGGTGTTCCTTGCCGCCAGCTTTAGGATGTGACCCTCCTTTATAAATTCATTTGAGGGGTTAACGATGTCCTCCTCTTCTCCCAGCATCTCGTATATCTCCATCAGTTTCTTTAGGTTCTCCTGAACAGTGAAAAGAAAAGATTGTTTTAGTAAAATCAACCCAAAGCAGAGATATTCTTTTAATAGCAGATCCAGAGAATCTCCATGACTACTTACAGATTTTCTAATGGCACTGTTGGAGTGAGTGGCTGCTGTAGAAATTATTTCTAATGATTCTGGAAAAAAACAAGATAGAAGTTTCATTTTACCATTATATGAATCCATGTTTCCTTAATGTATGCAGGATTTTACACAACCAGATCTTCTGATTATGACTTAAAATGAACATGATCAGTTGCAGTCCAGGCTGTCTGAAGGAGGCTTCTGTCCTTTGCTTGATTTAAACTGTATTATTTCATTTAATGTAAACTTCTGGGCTGTTCAAAATCCTGAAACTACCAAAAATACACACTACTGCATTCTTACCCCAAGCATACACTCCTACAGTACATTTTGCCATTTATTTATGTAAAACAAGTCTTATTTTTCATGACCTAGATTTTAAGTTTTACATTATTTTTTAGAAGGATGGATGAACCGTTAAACACAAAGATGCTAAAGCTATAAACTTCGTTCTATGCAACCAGGGGTCTGCAACCTTTTAAATCCAAAGAGCTACTTTATTCTGACCCCAGCAAAATAAAGGTTGCTTAGAGCTGCAAATACAACATTTCCTTTAAAAATTTAACACAAATTATAATCTTTGTTAAACACCTGCTATAGGAAATCTAGTTTGCCATTTTATTTAACAAAAACAACATCAAATTTATTTGTATTTTAAGTTTTTAACTATTTAACACCAAATGTATCCTATTAGAGTTTAGATGCCATTACATCATCATTATATTTTTGTTTTTTATAAACCTGACATGAGGTGAGCAGAAAATTCATAATGATAGAAATAACTGATCTCATTTTATTATTCAAAACTGATCTTTTGACAACTCTAGCTCCCTGTCCACGTCCACCGGGGTTCCCGGACCAGCTCCGGAGCTGATGGCTTGTTTTCGAATGCCCTGTGTGTTTCAACTACATGCTGCACTGTAGTCTGGTCAACCACATTATCAACAATTACGATGTTTCAGTGAGTGAGTGCTTGTTGCTATGATGCGTTTTTGCTCAGCAGCATCGCTCATTTTAAACCAACCAATCAGCACACAGCTTGTCTAATTATTGAAGAGCATACCATAAAAGGAAGAAAACATTTTATTTCATTCAAGGGCTTTTAACCTGGCTTGAATTAGGGCTCATAGAACAGCAAATATGCCATTTTCAGCCCAACCAATGTTACACACACTAATCAGAGAACAGCACCAGCACCAAATACCCTATACAATTATTCTATGACCCAATTAACAAACTAAAATGCAAACCTTTCATGAACAGGAAGTGTGTTTTTTTTCCTTTGTAGGATATAATCTGAAGTAGAAAAAAACTGTTATAGAAATACAGATATAAAAACTGTTCTGGTTTTCCATTGTGAAATTTCATTTCAAATGTTTTTTAAAAGATTAAGCTAAACCTTCTTAAAATGGTATTTGTTAAAGGTATTGTGGAGGATTTTCATAATTTTTTGAAAAGATCCACCCTCTCAGCTTTAAAAAAATACACATGCATAACCCTGTATCCACTCCAGAGAGGGAACATCTATTAAATGCGTGCAAGAGCATGCATGATCCCAATTCTCCTCATGCATGCTCCGTTTAAAAATTGCAGTTTGCATCGCTCATACAAGCTTGGATCACTTAGTTTCAAGATCCACCCAGAAAAAGAGGAACCTCCACTATACCTTTAATATACTAGTTGGTTCTTTATACGGTATTTAGCCAATATTAAGAGCGATTGTAGAGGGTCCATAGAGCCACAGGTTGCAGACCCCTGCTTTATACCTACAGACTGTGAGCTAATTGACTTAAACCAAGACATTTCCATGGGAGTAAATAAAAATAGGCTTCCACCTTCAGAAAGTCTCTTAAACTGCTGATCAAAACCAGTTCACAACAGAATAAAAAGCCAAAGATAAATAAACAAGGCATCAATTATCAAGTAAAGCATGGTGTAAAGACCCAGTAATACATGTTGACATACTTTCTGCGTCGCTGCGGTCAGGGTCATCCTGAGGCAGCTTCTTCAGGTAGTCTTTCAGCAGCATCTCATATCGAGGAACTCTCTGCACCGGTTCCAACATGTGATGCTGGAGCGTCAGATTGCCACAGATTTCCTGACTCTGTCCACAAACAAAAAGGAAGGTTTTTATTAGTTTAATGTCGCAGAGGAATGCATCTGTTCACCTTTAATCCTGTTATATGGATTAAAGGCACAATATAGGAAGCTTTTTTGCATCAAGTGTACCTGTATCTCCTGAATTATAGCCTTGAACTGTGGCGAACGGTCAGTCCACTGTTTTAGCAGCTCCATGGCCTTATCAAAGTTCTTTACATACTCCGCATACATTTTGAGAAAGGGAGTAAGTTTCTGCAGAATGTCACCGATCCTAGGTGTGGAAGTCCTGCACAGTAAAAGCAATAAGAATCACTTTAAAGGGAAAACTAGAACACAAGATATTTTAGGATAAACAGCAGATAACCAAATTTGTTATTCACTACTGAGAAAACCATAAAGAGCAAGTAAAGTATTTTTAATTTTACCACATAATATTTTCTCTAAATTAGAAATAAAATGTTTTTTGGTACATTTTAGACGGATCTTTGTGTTTTCTGGTGGAGCTGTGGTGCTGACCCTAGAGGCCATTTTTAGTCTCTTTCTTAATGCTGAAACATAAACTGATCTTAACTAAGGCAGTAAGACTTGTAGAGCTTTAGATATTCTGGGCTCCTCTGTGACCTCATGGATGAGTCATTGATTTTATATCTCTTATGTTATATCTCTAATTCAATTTAACCTTTAATAACCAGGTATGATATTAAGAACAAATTCCTATTTCCAATAATGCGCTCCTGGAGTAATTTTGGTGGGCATCCCACTAGTGGAAGGGTTCCAACTGTTCCTAACAAAAGGATCCTGACTAAATTAACATATCTGTTGAATAATGTCTCCCACCCAATGCATGAAGCTGTTGCTGAACTGGAGAGCTCCTTCAGTGACAGACTTCTGCACCCTAAATGCACCAGGGAGCGTAATCACAGATCCTTCCTTCCAGCAGATTTAAGACTTTATAACCACCACTGTTTCCAATAACCTCAATGAGTTGTTCCATTGATTGCAGTTTCTTACTTAGTCAGTTAAATAACGTCCTGCTGTCATTTATTTTTGGACATCTCTGTTGTTAATACTATTTTTCACATATCCATCATGGTAAAAATGTCCACTGCTGTTATTGTTTTTTTTTTTTATTCTCCAGATACAGAGTATTTATATTTTAAAAACACTGTACAGCACAATACTCTATTTTGTAGAGTTCTACAATACTCTACAACAGAGGTCTTCAACAGGGGGTCTGCGACCCCTAGGGAGTCCGCGGAGGTACTGCATGGGGGTCGCGAAAGTCTTGGTTGATTACGGTACTTTTTTTTTTTTTTATATTCCCTCCTGCAATTTTTTGCACTAATTAAAATGTCTTTAAATACACATTAACGTTAATTCAACACACTGTAGTAAACAGATAAATGAAAGCAGAAGATGTCTTTCAGTCATTAATGCACACATTCAGCGACACCCAGGAGCTCTTTCAAACCTGGGCACCGTTTCATTCACAACACCTGTCCCATCAACCAGGAATCAGAATCAGAAATACTTTAATAATCCCAGGGAGAAATTACTTTCGTTACATTACTCCATCTGTAATAGAGTGACTATAGGACCAGTTTGATATAACACAATTTCATACAATATATATAATTAGGGGGTCCCCGCTCCATCTCGCAATCAGTTTGGGGGGCCTTGGCCTCAAAAACGTTGAAGACCCCTGCTCTACAAGACTCACTTTGCATTGTCTTTGTACTGAATTGTGCTATATAAATAAATTTGCCTTGCCTCGACTTGCCAATTGTTTTTATTTTTCTATCTGTTATTTTTATACAAATTTCTAAGGGGCACATTGTGTGACCACTTCTACCATAACCTTTTGCTGCTGTAAACACCACGACTTCCCCACTGTGGGATAATAAAGGGATTTTCTATTCTATTCTATTCTATTCTATTCTATTCTATTCTATTCTATTCTATTCTATTCTATTCTATTCTATTCTATTCTATTCTATTCTCATACGTGGTTCACTGGAATCTCTTAGGCTTTGAAGGACTTTTCAACCGAAGTCAGAGACTGTTTCTCATCTGCTCTTAAATTTCATTAGATTCTCATAAGGTGTTGCTCTTTGGGTTGAACTTGTGTTGTTAACCAGGTTATATTTCCACGTAAAGCATTTTTAGAGGGCTTACTGCACTATTTTGTATTTTTAGATGTTTAACTGAAACTCACCATTCCCCCATACGTTTTTCCAGACCAGGAAGTAGAAACTGGCTGTGAAAGGCGTGGATGGAGCTGATGTTGGAGAAGATGTTCTTCACCACATCCAGAGGGAAAGTGCCTTTATTTGCCTCCTCCGTCATCTTAGTACAGAATACCTGAATAGCCATATAAGTGGTTAGAGATCAGAAGCACTTTTTTCTTATTAAGGTGGGTAAAAGCAGCGCTGATGTACTGCAAGGCTGAAAACAGAAGTGAGACGGAGAGTTCAGAAGGTTCCTCACCTGATCCAGCAGGTTGAGTCGAGCCACATACGCCTTCTCTGTGTGCAGGAGCTCGCTGGCGATTTTATACAGCTTTTGTTCGTTTGTCTCCTGAGAATAAATAAATCAATTAATGACAACACTGTTAAGTTTGCCTTTCAGACACCCATCTAATAATATGGAATAGATAAGAGGTTGTTTAAGCAACCTATCAGATGACAGCCCTGCAAAAACCAGGAAGTGGACTATTGCAGAGGAACTCTGTTCTTTAACCTGAAAGTTCTCCAGTGTGTCTACAGAGCTAAAATGATATCTGTTTTTCACGCTGAACGAATTGCACTGATTGGGACTCCTCAGAAATGAAAGCAGAGTAATTTGACTGTTGTATAAAACAGAGTCTAGGACTGATTTGTGTATCTGTAGCACTGAACTGGATGAGCTCTGGGCTCTCATAACAGGAAATGAAAAAATGGAATAAGGGAAACGACACCAGATGACACAAAAGCATCAGCTAACCATGACTGAGAAGTACAGACGATAAGAGAGCCCTGAAAGCTGATCACAGGAGTTCCTGTTGCATGCTGGGAGATAGCCATCATGATGGAAGATTCCATGTGGTGCAGAGCCACAATAAGGCATCATTTTCCTCTGATATGTTGCTCAGAGTAACCTGAGAACAACCAGCTCCACACTTCCTCATAACTACACAAACAATGCTGTTGAATCTTTGGTGAGCTAAATGCATTTTTACAGACATCATCTGTTGTTTTTCTTAAGCAAACAGTACCTGAAAAGGTGACACTTTACCTTTAAAAAGAAAAAAAAAAAAACTGGGGCAGCTTTTCACTGTTGTATGTGAAACACTCGTTCAATAATTGCAAAGACTATTTTCAGCACTCTTGTGTTATTATCGCCCCTGCTTTAGAGATGCTGTGTAACCTACTTTGTAAATGAATAACCACAATACTTTTTTAAATCCAGAATGGTGCTTCTACTTGCTCCATTTATTCCTCGTGACCTAGTCAAAAATCTCCGACTTCAGTAATAATGAGAATACATAAAATGTTTCATATATTTTCAATGGTTTCTGCCTCTTTTCCCACCAGTCACTTAATCAACTTCACTAAACTCAAAGGTATCCATGTCTCAATCATTTTCAGCATTTTACCCTTTAAATAAAAAAAGTTTAAACTAATGAAAACATAACTTTAACCAAAGGGAGGATTAGCCTCTCTATAACAATAACAGAAGAAGTATAATGTTTTACATTAGCAAGACAATGCTGTTGTTTTTCTCTGTAAGTAGTGGTCAGATTTTATGAGTTCTTAACACAAAATCTTTAAAGTTGAAGCTGAACGACCATCCAAGTGCCTCATCTGTCAAAATCCAAATAAAAGCCACTTAATTGCATTTGTAGTACAGATTTTTAGTAAGTTGCAGTAAGATTGCTGCACCGATGTTAGGACGTGCAAAAATTATTTGGTCCTGTCCCATTTAAATGAGCAGGTTGCATGTTTTAGAGTTAGTTTAAAGGTGGCTGTAATAAGAAATAATAATTATAGTGCACTTCACAACAGTAGCCTATCTCAAAGCTCTACCAACCATGTAGAGAAATAGAGATTTAAAGAATAAAGTAAAAAAAACAAATTAAATAAAGATTAAGTTTAAATACAGTATTAAAAAAAATGGAATATATATGCGAAAGCTGAAGAAATGCACACTTTCAGCCCCTGTGTCTCTTTACAGGTTCCTTTTTTTGTTATTTTTTATAAACAAGCCACAATATCTAAGTTCAGTCATTATTTTTGCTTTAACTGCATAAAGATTGTCTGCGGTCGCAATGCATTAATTTGCTCCACAGATATTTTCTTTTATTTTTCTATTATTTTTGATCATACAAATATTTTAAAATGTCACAGAATCTCTCTCCACCCTTTTCACTGCACCCATGCCTCCTTTCTATCAACAATTGTTTGCGTATAATTAAAGGTATAGTGGAGGAATTTCTTTCCGGGTGGATCATCAAAATAAGTGGTCTTCCTAACTGTCAATCATTCTGGTGATATGTTTACGTAAGGCGGTCCTATGTGCTCGTCCCCATTTATACTTACTGGTGGTGAGTCATAGTGGAAAAATTTAAAATCTTCTTTTGGAAAGTAAGCTTGTATGGGCGATGCAAACTGCAACTTTTAAACAGAGTGTGTACGAGGATAAGTGGGCTTGTGCATGCTCTCGCACGGGTTTGATAGACGTTCCCTCTTGGGAGCAGGTACAGGATTGTGCATGGGCATTTATTTTTTTAAAGTGGAGAGAAATTTCAAAAATTTTTAAAAATCCTCCATCTGATGTTCCGAAGTGTTAAACAAGACACAAAAAGTGAGGTAGCTGTTGAGTTTCAGGTTTGGAAAATGATTTTGCACATGGTAAATGTTTATATTCAAATATCCTCCACCAGTTACTTTGCACGGTTGAGTCATTGAAAATATCTTTTGCATATTGGTCTGAGCTGCTAACGCAAAATACTTTACACCTATTTTTGAGATCTGCTTTGTGCGTACAACATGTTTGCACATGTTTTTTTTAAGACCCGCAAACCTTCTGAAGACCAAACCCCAAGAGTTTAAAATCCAATATGTCTGCTATCAGTGCAGAATGTGGAGAAGGAGGCCAATATGAAGCCCTTCTAATGGATTTTGCCCTTTTTTATTTAAACACAGAAAACTGACATAAATATTTTAGTATTGACTCTAATTCTAATTGGTGAGGAGGTTTTTTAAAAGTAGAATATTTAAAACTCTGATGCGATTCCCGTTTCTCAGCTGTCAAAAGCTTTAGAATCAACACTTAAGCTGCAGACTGTGTAATTACACCTCAGGCTTTGGTTGGAGTTATGTTACAAACTCTAGAGTTCAGTTCCTATCATGTGTTTACATCTTAAGACTGCAATCCAAGGCCTCCTGTCCTCGTCTTTCTCTTTATTTTACAAATTTTTTTGCTTCAGACCTGAAAATGAATAAAGCTACAATGAGCTTCAAGCCTAAACATTAAAAAGTGTGACACGTGACCTTTAAAAAAGTGGTAATGTGAGAAAAAAATAAAATAAAGTGATCGTCTGAGCATCTTTAGATTGAAGCTCTAGCTGAGTGAACAAAGATTGACCTGTTGGCTTGTAAAAGCAGGACCGAGCTACAGTTGTTTACTGCGGCTGATCATCTGGCTGATTTAGTATCAGTTCCACACATTTCCACTGAAGTACACCTAGGTGGCCTGTTCTGCTATGAAACTCAGTTAAGGAAGGTCTCTGCATGGGACACTAAGAAAAATCACAGTACTCAAAGGAAACATGCTGAAGTTCAACCTTAGCAGGAGAAAGAGGAAGAAAGATTGAAGTGACTTGAAACGTTGCACATTGGATGTGTGTAGGCAGACTGGTGTGAGTATTACAGAACCTCCTGATCTGCTAGGATTTTGAAAGAGAATGATCTCACAGATTTACACAGAATGGTCTAGAAAAGAGAAAATCCCCAAAGAAAAGCAGCTGATTGGAAGAAAAATTCTTAGAAAGAGAACAGGGTGACTAGTTCCAGGTGATCGAAAGACAACAGCATCTCAAAAGGCCACTGCTTCCAACCAAGGTCTGCAGAACATCATTGTTGCACGTTCTCCTGCTTAACTACAGCAGGGGAGGAACACAGCGTGCAATCTCTGTTAGCTAAGAAAAAAATATTAATAAAAAGAAATAAACATTAACAGTTGGGGAAAAGTTTGCAGGTTGGTGCTTCTCAGTCTGCTACATTAAGCTTGTTGGTTGGTCAGGAATCAATGTAAGGTACAAGGCAGCGAAGGTGCTTACAGCCAGTTGGAAAACATTCAGTAATGGCGCAGGAGGAAGGGTTTCGTCCCCAAATTGGTGGGATGTTTCACTTGTTCTGTCTGAAGAATACACTTAAACCCCCCTTGCCTGTTGCTGGTGGTCAGAATGCCTGGTGGTGACACTTGTATGACAGCATTGACTTGTGTCCTTAGCCTTAATAAAGTGCTTTACAAGTACAGGTCATCTAAAATTTATTCTGACTGCCACTTGAAATATTGCACAGTCAGCTTTTAGTGGTTTTATAAGAAAGTGGAAGCTTCTGTCAAAATATCAACTTGGTCATGAGTCAATAGCTGGAGACCTTTTATTGGCCTTAAGATCAGAGAGTAGAGAGCCTCATAGAAAAGCATTTCTTTCAAGAGCACTTTCATTTAAGCAACACAAAAAGTAAGAAAAGGATGTAAAGATGGGAAGTAGGTATTCATGTAATGCAAAGGCAGAAAGGTTTAAACTGAGCCCATTTTACTGTTGCTTTAAGATTAAAGGTCAACAATCAGCGCAGAATGGCATCAGAGAATGAGAAGCTACATGTTTCATCTAAGGATGAATGCAATTCTTTCTATTCTGTAAGATTTATTGGTTGTTTTCATCCCTGAGAAAGAAAGACGGATTGGAACACAAGATATTTTTAATCTTCAGACAACAGCCACCGCCACAGAATCCCATGGGGGGGGGTTGTTGCCAGGGCACAAACTCAGCTGCTCAAGTGTTTGACATCTGTCTGGGCTCCTCACAAAGCATTCGTTCACTGTTTCAAACACAATTTTCCACTGTGACTCAAAGAAAGACTGGATATCTCAGCTTAGTCTGTAAAAACTAACAAACAAGATCTATGATGAACTTACCTTATGCTCCAAACTCCCCTCTTCGACCTTTTGCACAGTTTCAGTGGCTTTTTCACTGTCCTCATTTTCAGCGTGGCTCTCTCCATCAGTCCTGTCTCTGTGCTCTGGTGATAAATGATCCTCCACCTGATCTGCACTTTCCAAATCTCCATTTACAAGCTCAGCAGTCTCTATCCTCATACTGTTACTCGTCTTCTTCTCCGTCTCCTTGTCCTGATCCATCTGTGCTACCACCCCGTTCGCCGCTGGTGTCTGGGCATCCTGCGTTGTGGCCGCAGTGGTGGAGAACTTCTCCTGAATCTTGCCGATCTCAGTCCTCTGATAAGCGCGATGAACCGGGCTGCAGTTGGAGGCTTTGCTGGCTTGTTTGTGCGGTGAGCTATCTCTCTTGTTCTCTGTGCTGCTGGAGGAAGAAGAGAGCGAAAGGCAAAGGGGGAAGTGTGTCAGATCGACAAGAGCACAGAAGGAGCAAAATAAAAACTGTAATTTAGATAACCGAGTCAAAATAAAAACAAAACGATAGCAAGACGTCTGTTTAGTAGCTGCTTAGAAGGAGTGTGGGGCACAGCGGTAAGCAGGGTGAGTTCGCACGTGGGCGACAGAGTTAAAAATAAAACCAGAGGAGGTGTAGAAACTTCTGGCTGTAACAAAGGAAGTGTGAGCAAAGTAACTGGAGGTACAGTAATAAAGAGGTACTCCCAGGTGGGACGAGCTGCCCTACTTCTACACACAGGAAACCTGCTATTCTCTATTTGCTCACAACTAAAAATGAACTAAAAAATGTTGAAAACCAGGAGAACAATGTTTCATTGCTCTACATCCTGCAGCTGCTTCCCCTTCTGAATGAATCACCTCACCTGCGTAACAAACAGCTGCCAGGGTAATAAATCTGTTCAGCTGATCTCAGCGCTAATTTAGAAAAACTTATCGCTGAAGAATATTCTGTGTATGGAAAATAGCCTTTGCTGATACAAGAAGCATTCTGTGTTGCAACGAGCGTTACTGCTAGTAGAAACAGGAAGTGTGTATAAATAGAGGAACAGCAGCAGGCTGGTGAAGCACTCTTTACATGAATCAGTTGTGTGTTGCAGGCCACCTGAGATGTACTAAAAACAGACAGGGCGAGCCCACCTTAGAGGGAGAGACTAAAATAAGCTACAGTAGCTACTCTGGGCCAATATTTGCTATTAAAATGAGCTCAAACATGATCTCTCTGCTCTGTTTATGAACATCACTGTGGGTTTCTAAGTAAAGAGAGTACATAGAAACAAACCGAACCAGACAAGAATAAAAGGGCAGTTTCACTTCCAAGCGTAGCTATCAGACTGTGTTTAAAGCAGCCTAGCACCATGTGAACCAGATTAGTATATTAGTGGCTTAATTCTGCTCTCAGAGCTGTGGGTGTTTCCTTTCTTCTGCTGTTGCTCTGTCTGTAATCCCCACAAAGGCAGCAGAGTTGGACTGAAAAACGATGCAGCAGACTGCAGTAAATAACTCAAGAGACAAATAGGTTCGGGCCTGAATGAAACCCTAATGTTCTCATGACGTTTAATTAAAACACTATGGTCCTACTGTATTTGCATGAATTTGTCTTATCTAATGTCTATTATATGAAACAGTACCTTAAGAATTGCTAATTCTGCTGCTAATAGAATCACAACCATTAATTATTATAGAGTTTTTGTAGTAGCTACAGGCAGTTAATTGCATTTTCATAATCATAATTTCAGATCACAGAGTCACCTCATTTTGGTCATATTACATTTTACAAGAGTAAGACGCTTCTATTTGCCCGCTTAAAGTTGGTTTGCAACACCACAATTTCTCCATTTTAGGACAACAAAGGGATTTTCTATCTATTTTATTCTATTCAAAGGCACAACAGGGAAGAGAGGTTTTCAGCTAGCATGCAGATCCATGCATGCATAGTATCAATACAATTACTGCAAGAATGAACTCCGCACAAAGAAGCTTTCAAGATCATAAAAAAAACAATGAAACCCTAGAGTGAAAAATCCACATGCTTGTATTCAGTGCAAAGGGTCTGTTAGTCAGAAAGTCCAGAGGGAAGTTTCAAGTTGCAGTTTTCTCGATCAGTTTGCCAAGCCTGATAAAGTAAAATGTCAAGATGAAATAAACATGCAGCATCTAGATGAGTGCTTTGGAGTTTGTTTATTTTTATTTTTTTATTATGGTTGACAGCTTTAAAAAAGGCCAATGGAGATGACAACGTCTACAGACCATCTGGACCTCTAGGCATACTGATGCATATCAGAGTTTGGTAGGATGAGGTTGGCCAGTAATTATCCATCCCTGTGATAGAGGAGGATTGGGGAACTGGGATTATGGTGGCTTTTTTCAACCAGGTGGTGAAGGGCACATGGCTTCAACACATTTCCTGGTACTCCATCCAGTCCTTAAGGATTTGAATGCATAAAAGTGAAGTGCATAGTCTTGAACTGCTAATGGTGGTATGGGCTCCTTACTGGTACCAAGATAACTAATGTTTTAAACCGCTATGGGTTCAGAAGATTTAAAATTTTTTCCTGCACACCAGTTCATCCACATGCTTGTATTCAGTGCAAAGTTAAATCCAAATTAAATCACAATATATGAGAAAAAATAAAGGGAATTTTGATTTTTGGAAAAACCTTCCAGCACTGATACAAATATTTAAATGCAAAGCTTACAAACAGTGATTTATTTTTGGTATTCAAACAAGAATGTCTGACTTCCAAGTTGGAAAAATAATAAATCAACAAAAACTCAAAACGCAGTATGGATGCAACACCTAGAAAACACTATAAAATATACAGTGACAAGCAAATGTTCTAGAAGAAGAAGCTTAACTGGCATTGTTCAGGACGCAATGAAATTTTATTTGATGGCATTTCTATTTGCAGCGTCAGTGTCAGATGGATATAGTTATCCACCTTCACATCCTGTGTGGTTCTCACCTCGCTACAGAGTCTCACCAAATTATGAGCCTTCCTCATCTCTAACTTTGTTATTTTTTTTATACGTGGGTCGACCTTTCACAGCAAAGTATGTGGTTTATCAAATAGTTAGCTTTAGTGTTAGTGCAAACTAATTGTGCAGCAGTCTGTTAACTGGTCTGAGGCAGCTGTGTGTTTGTATGTTTGATCCTTTATCAGTTTCTTCATAAGGGGACAGCTCTGTGTCAGACTGTTGGTGCAGCTCAGGTTGCCTGATGGAAGGCTGATGAAAACAGAGTACAGTACTCTGGCTGGGCTGGGTCATCCTGGATCTTTGTGGCCGTCTGAGGACACTGATTGAGCACATGTCCTCTAGGTGTAGGAAGCCAAAGATCTGTTTACGGTAATAACGTGGGTGCTGTTGACAGTTTAGCCGAGGTTGTCTAAGAAACTTAAAAATTGCAACCCAAGCCACTTCCAAAGTCGAGGCCTAGACCTGAGTACATTCTGGGCCTCACATTTAGGCAGTTAATTATAATATTTTATTCTTGATGGTGAGCTAAAGGTGGCTGCCCCTGCATTTAGCCACCAGTGCTTGGACCTCCTGAATGGTGCCTCACCATCAATGTTGGATCAGCCCAACAATAGCTGTACTGACCATTTGTTAATGGTGTTGCAGCCAGAAGTGGTTAACAAGGGCGTTTCTACATTGCATAACTCCCTAAGAGACAGCCACCCTAACCCCACCCTAATCCCCCCCTACTTCTGCACTTTTGAGTATAGGTGAAAGCATCTTCACCTATAACGCATCTTCTGCGGGCTTTAATTATGATCAAATATAGGATGCATCTTCTTGCACTTATGATAGACAATGGCAAAATACATTTGTGGCACAGATGACTTAAGTTGTTTTTTTTTATTTGGGGGATTGTTCAGCTCCCTTTTGAGTCATGGGAAAAAACCTGCCCTGATCAGCTGTCTGGTTTGCTCGTACCCAAAACTGCCACCTGTGGTAAGACAGTTGTGGGCGTCATATATATACAAAACTGGGCTCAGAACACAGGACAGTAGTATTGAAGATGTCAGTGGAGGATGTGGAGGTGTCCATCCTTACACGCTGGGGTCTGTTAGTCAGAAAGTCCAGAGGGAAGTTTCAAGTTGCGGTTTGTCGATCAGTTTGATAAAGTTAAATGTCAAGATGAAATAAACATGCAGCATCTAGATGTGTGCTTTGGAGTTTGTTTATTTTAATTTTTTTATTATGGTTGACAGCTTTAAAAAAGGCCAATGGAGATGACAACGTCTACAGACCATCTGGACCTCTAGGCATACTGATGCATATCAGAGTTTGGTAGGATGAGGTTGGCCAGTAATTATCCATCCCTGTGATAGGGGAGGATTGGGGAACTGGGATTATGGTGGCTTTTTTCAACCAGGTGGTGAAGGGCACATGGCTTCAGCACATTTCCTGGTACTCTATCCAGTCCTTAAGGATTTGAATGCATAAAAGTGAAGTGCATAGTCTTGAACTGCTAATGGTGGTATGGGCTCCTTAATGGTACCAAGATAACTAATGTTTTAAACCGTTATGGGTTCAGAACATTTAAAAATTTTTCCTGCACACCAGTTCTTCAGGTTAAATTATTCACAATGTATTTTTTTTTAATGGTCGTTTGGAGTCACAGTGTAAACCAGCACCGCCCCTCCCCTGCCTGTTGCATCGTGATACTAGTGTTTCACTTTCAAATCAAAAATAAAACAACAGATATTCAAGGTGTGGAAACTACAGAGGCGTTGACCTTTCTTTGTAGCACTGCTTTAAAACTAGAGCAGACAAGCTATAAGCACCATGCAGTCTGTCTATGGCAGCAGATTAACTATCAAATAAAAAGCTTACCATCCGCTATGGTCAGAGTGTCATTCAGTTAAGATTTGGTTGGAAATAGAATCCTCATTCTGCCCTAGAAATATTTAAACTATTACAAATCCATGCATGTTTTTATTGTTTCAGTAGTTACTTTATTTGTCAGCCAGGTGGAGTGGTTGCTGCAGCTTGACGAAGGAGAGGACGCTGTGTCCAAGGGCTTGCTTTCATGGCAGGCACTGCCTCTTTTCTTTTTCATTAGGGGTGCACCAATATGAATATTTGGGCTAATACTGGCATCCAATTATAATATTGTTGTTACGGCCAATAACTGATGTTCGATTTCATAGGATATATATTTCCCTACCTTACCCTGCCCTTTGGACACCATGAAAGACCCACCACAGTGCTGATATTATTTCCATGGTTCTGTTCAACACCCAGAATCATAGGTGTCATGCAAACATGCAGATAGCAAATAACTGACCCCCTTTCCTCTCTTGAAACAAATAAAGCATCTACATGGGAATAAATATTGGTTGTTAATGAGCTGAAACAATTCATTGGATTAATCAAATATTGAAATAATCCTCAACTAATTGAGTAATCAATTGTCAACTGGAGTATAGAAACTAAAACATGCCTTTAACTGACAGAGCAACCCACTTAGAGCAGCAATTATGCCAAGATTGAAAAAAATGTGAGCATTTTGCATCTCTTTAAAAATGCAGAACTCCTCAAGTGGAAAAGTTTGAGTTATCACCTGGTTTAATTTAGTAAAAAGTCTTCTTTAAAGAATCTTTGGCTATCCGATTATTAATGGATTAATCAAAAAAATAATGGACAGGTTAATCGATTTGCAAAATAATTGTTAGTTGCAACCCTAGTTGTTAATGTCAGTCCAAGTTTTACTTACTAGAACTGATTCTGATATTCAAAAAAATGACCAACATTGGCTGATATTGTGAAAATATTGTGCATTTCTAGTTTCCATGCAACATTGTGGCTATAACATTTTATAACATGAAACCATCAAGAATTTCCCCACCAGTTCATATCTAGGTAGTTGTTGGTGGTAGGGTTGTCACGATACTAAACTTTTCAACTCGATACCGATACTAAGGAAAATATTCGATACTCGATACCATTTTCGATACCACAAGGATATCAACAGAAATATTTTGATTAATAATTAAAATACAATAAATAAATACAATAAACAATA
>NW_015151190.1:262449-281569 GCF_000732505.1 Cyprinodon variegatus
TTTTTGAGTATCGATACTTTTGACAACCCTAGTTGGTGGTGAGGTCAATATGAACAGCTAATGAATACCAAACGTTGGTTGTCTGTGATATCAGTCTGACATCGGAGTTCATTTCTGGTTAAAAAAAAAAAGCATTAAAATTGCTGTACAGGTGAACTTCGGGAGTGGCCAGGACGATGACTTATTTATGGTCTTTGTTATCTTTGCCTCAAATGGACTAGTGTTTTGGGAAACAGTCCAAAAGAATCCAGTCCAACTTTATTTATAGCTCAACTTAAAAACAACATTGTGGGAACTCACAGTGTGGGAAGATGCTCTCAAAAACAGAGAGAACAAACTTATTTCAAACACCTTTTAACAAGAAAGACTCTCTTTATGGTGTCTGTAACAAACTTGGAATATCCTAAAAAGGGCTCATATTATAAATATAGGTAATGAGGTAAGAACATAGTTAAATCACAGCAGTCAGGAAGTGCTTATAGCACACAATATACAGTTTAATAATATCATACTGCCCTTTACAGAAAACACAGTGTTTAATAAGAACATAAAACCTGGATAAATAGTCAGGCTATCAACTCTAGTTGATCCTGATGTCAGTTTGCTGCTGCTTCCCCACTTTAGTTTTAAACAGCTTAGCAGTACTGATTGACATATATATATTTGTCTAAAAAAGGAATTATTCTGAGCTTTTTGTGACTGGGATATGCTCAACCAAGCAATTTTGTGGCAAACACTCAAAATATGGACATTTGGATGAACATTTCTTAGCAGTCCTGAAACCTTGATCTAACTCTACTCTGCTAAATGGTAATTCTCCTGTTTCTTTGACTGTGACTAACTATATTTGCTCCATTTCATCCTCTAACATGGGAGCTGGCTCGGAGCTTGTCTGCCTGGCTGTGTGTTTCCTAGAAGGGGCCGCCTGAGGAGCTGGTTAACAGTTGCTTTTTGTTTCCCTGCTTCTTTCTGTATGTCAGATTCTTTCTCCTTGAACCCCAGTCGGCTTCTGCAGATGGCCGCTCACACCGAGTCTGGTTCTGCTGGAGGTTTCTTACAGTTAAAAGGGAGTTTTTCCTCTCCACTGTCGCTACAAGCATGCTTGGTGTGAGGGATTGCTGAAGAGGCAATGAATTGATGCAATCAGCTCTTTTCCTTAGATAGAAAACTTTGAATCAATCTGACTGTATGATGTGTTTGGATTGTCTC
Organism: Cyprinodon variegatus; assembly: GCF_000732505.1. NCBI lineage: Eukaryota > Metazoa > Chordata > Actinopteri > Cyprinodontiformes > Cyprinodontidae > Cyprinodon > Cyprinodon variegatus. The sequence goes on from NW_015151190.1 coordinate 263,659, forward strand.
GTGAAAGTGCCTTGAGATTACATGTGTTGTAAATTTGCTTTATATAAATAAACTGGACTGAATTAAATTAAACAGTGAATGACCTTTCTGGGAGAAAGTTTGGTTTGGTTTATGGGATCTAGTGCAGACAACAAGGCAGAGCGGATGTGTGCCTTAACTACCTTCTCAGAAAAGAGGTAGTTAAGCGTTTCAACATAAACCTACCTAACACTGAATGCTCATGGGAAAAAAAAGGCCAGACCTTTTTTATGCCAGAAAAACACAATAAAGCAATAAAAGCTTTTATCCAATTTTAATTTAAGTAAAGATTGTGAAAATCAGGCTTACTTATAATTTTTCATCCACAATAAAAGCTTAAGTAAAGCTTTGGTCAAAGTATGTCGCCTTTCTGCAACATTCTAATGTTTTTTTTAACAAGTGTTTGCTTACAAAGATCTCAAACAACACATAATTCCTATGAAATAATCAGATTTTAGGCCTTAAAAAATATTTTTTAGTCTACATTTTAAGCATAAAATCCAGAAATGAACTTCAGCCATGCAGTGTTGGAAGACAGCATAAACCCAGCTGGTTTAAGAGAGTATAGATAGACGTAGAGCTCCTACCTTCCTGTCCTGGGTTTTATCTGGCAACAGTAAGACTCGCTGTCCCCTGGCTGAATGAGCAGCAGTGTTTCCCCTCGCCTGTACAAATCTCCTCTCATCCCCTCACTAACGCTTGGCTTGTCAGACACAGACTAATCTCCACTCACTTCTGCTCCGACTCTGTCTGAGTTACCCTCATTTAGACAGACCTGAGGACTTCAAGCTGACTACTTCTGCTTTTGGTATTCTTTAAATAAACCTCCTTAAACTCAAATGTTAGGTAATAAAACCTTCAGTTACTTGACAGTGATCTTGAGGGTGTTTTGTTACAAAACAGTTAGCCAGTTAACCATTTAGTTATTATAAGCTCTATTTTTGTCAGATCTGCAACCTTTAAATTACAAAGCTAATTTGACCCTCTATCCAGCTAAATAGAACAAATAATGTTACACTGTCTAAATAAAATAGAGTTCTCAGCCTTATTACAAAAAACACTATAGGACTTTTTAAAAACATCAGATCTACTTAAAATTATTACGAGCCGTTAAGGTCCTAAGAGCCACTTACAGGTCTGCAGGTTGCAGACCCCTCTGCAGTATAGCATGAACCTTCAATTACACATCATTGAGAGCAGAAAGCTAGTACCTGTTCTCCTCAAAGCGGCTGATCAGGTCCGACACTTTGGATGGTTTGAGCTTGTCGCGGGTTGCAGCCCCTGATTTTCCTCCCCTCTCCTCCATGATGAGTCTAGTTGGGGATTTCTGGACGTTGCACAAAGGGGACAGACGTGGCGACACGGGGCTCAGAAGGTGTGCTGGCTTTTGTGGCACTAAAGTTGAATCGGACAAAGAAAACAAACTTGATTAATGATCAAAGCATTGATGATGATTTTACCTGCTAGAAATAATCACACTGCAGTTTCAATCTGAAGCTGAAGAGGGCAGCAAAAGCTACTGTAAATGACAACCTACCAAACTTCAACTCTCAATAAAGGCAATACATTTACCCCACCATTAAAAAGCATTACACCCTAAAGGCATAGAATGTTTCTGCTTTTTTGTGTTTGTAATCAAGAAGATGTCAATATTAAATAAAGATATATGGGTAAACCTATAAAGATAATTGCATTTATTAAAGAACAGATCTATAAAACTTAACCTGGCTCTAGGACTAGAAAGAACTTCTACCTTTTCCTGAATCAGGAATCAACACCGGCCACCTGAGCTCAATTTCACTAAAGAACCCATGCATGATTATTGCCAGACCCACAAACATAAGAAAAGACTTCAAAAGAACTTAACTGACAACAATATAAAGAAAAACAGATAAGAAAACCAAGTCACACATCTTTGCAAATTGATTTCCAAGGCTTTGGGACTGCATCAACTAGAGCCATTGTTCACACCTGAGGAAAACATGGAAAAATGGAGAATCTGCCCAAGAGAGGCTGACTGACCAAATGTATGCTAAAAGCTCCTCAATGACTCATCCAGGAGGTCAGAGATGAACTGAGGATGAGTTAAAAAAACAAAACTCTGCAGGCCTCAGTAAAGAATTCGTGATTTAACCACAAAAAAGAGAGATTGGGTAAAGAGGGATTTCAAGTTCCAAGACCAGAAAAACTGGTGATATAACACAACATCCTGTCTCACACTTACAGTGTGCCTCGACAAGGCATCAGGTTGAGGTCAGTTTGGGGTTCAGTTCAATTCAGCCTTTTTATATAGTGCCAATTCACAACACATGTCATCTCAAAGCACTTTACAGATACAATTCAACCACATACAGTTAAACTGATTCAAAGTTTTCTCTCTAAGGAAAACCAGTTGATTGCATCAATAGGCCAATATTTATTCCATTGAGTTTATCTCTCCCTGATCTTAACATTTATTTGTTTATCTTAAACCTAGAGATGTGTAACTGGAAAGAAACGAATTCACATTTCCTCAGTTTACAGGTAGTTGATTTACAGCAGTGAGAAGAGAGAAGTTGGTCATCATTATTTTTGTAGAATGATTAACTCAGCTCAAACAAGAGGTTCACTGGTCTCACAGCTAACTGATTCAATGACTAATGGCACAAAACACAGTCATACACGAACCTGTAAATCCTAAATCATTTAGCACATCTGCTTTTCTTCTAATTTACACAACAATAGACTTAATCTATAATAATAGGCCAACATGTACCTTGTGGTTTAGGCGGCAGATGAGTCCTGCTTCCATGTACTCTTCCATTGACCCCTCCCCTGTTCTTATCAGCTGTTCCTGCAATCGCCCGACTCAGACACTCCTGCAGGATGGGCGAACCGCGGCTGACTTTGATCGGCGAGCCAAAACCTAGAGCTTAAGGGCAAAAGACGAAGAAAGAACATCCATCCATGAAAAGATTTTCAGACCTGAAGGTAAACACAGATGGTCACACTAGAGCTGAAACAATAAATCGGACTAATTGGGAATAATCGATTATTGAAACAATTATCAACTAATTTAGTAATAAGTAAGTATAGAGACTAAATGATGCCTTTAGTTGTCAGAGCAACCAATTTAAAGGAGTAATTTTATCAAAATTGTAAAAAATACATAAGCATTTGGCATTTAGGATTAAAAAAATGCTTCTGTAAGGAACCTTTGGCTATCAGATTATTAATCGGTTAGTTGAAAAAATAATCAACAGATTAATTGATTTGCAAAATAATTGTTAGTTGCAACCCTAGGTCACACCAAAACACACTTTATCACCATAAAGGGAAGCTGTCACAATGTTTCTGATGGCAATGTAATCTAGCAGACTCTGTATTTTACATTATAGCAGCGACAGGCACTAAGATGATGCTGAGGAAATGCTAAAGAATTTGCTTTAGTGACCAGGAAATGTATTTCATCATATTTCCTCACAACTTCAAATTCAGTCTATTGTTGGCCAGTGAATTATAAAGAATGCTCTGATTATATAAGAACTGTCTTTACTTCTCTTTTCTTGACCTTTTGACTCAATCATACATATTTCTGTTTGATTTCCAAAGTGTGCTCATGTAAAGGAGATTATTCAGGGGGTTGAATCAAATCTGATACTGCAATAGTCAAAGCCCAAATTAAGAGTTTGGATTAGATTAAATACTTGCAGCAATATTTTTTTCCACCCTGTTAATCTTGTTTTTGTTTGAATTCAATGAGGAAAGCTAATTTGCAGCATTGGGTGAATAATTGTAGCTGTAGAATGTTTTGTTAATTAGAACCTAAATTGTTCACCTACTTTATTATCTACAGAATTTTGCCTCAAAACCTTTTAAATATGAATGAACAGAGTTACTGTAGAGCTTCATCCTCAGCATTCAAGCTGCTTGTTTTACATAAAATGTTTTTTTTTTATTTGTCCCTAACCTTCTGGTTCCCACAAAAGCAAGTTATGTAATTTGCATGAAACAGAAGAAAATACAGTAGAATTATACTGATTTATAACGCATTTGAAAAACGAAGGTGCAACCAAAACCACCTAATTTACATTTTGTGAAGGAAATTCAAAGGTTTAAATCAATCAAATGTAACCTTAATGTTGTGGCTTGTAAACCTGATTAAAAGAAAATTCTGATTTCTTAACTTATAAGCATGTATGTTTTCTTTCTATCTGGAGCTGTTGCACTGGTTCGTCATGCAACATCAAGCAAAGAGATCCTTTACAGAACAAGGAAGGTCTAACAAGTGGAGTTTCCAAAACAATAATTACTCTTCTCATTTTGCATCTAAAATTACAGATATGCCTGAAACCTCACAGAGCAACCCTAAAGCATTTGAAAAGAACTCTCTAAGCGGATGACTTGTGAATATCTACCCATTTATTGTAGTCACAAGCATAAATGTGATTAAGATGAACCGACAAATACTTGATCTCAGTCTGTTTAATGTATTCAAGCAGATAATCTCACTAATGAACCAACTGATGAGCACCTCCAGTGAGATTTTTCCCCAAGCAGCTGGTTCCAGGCAGCACAACATGAGTGTTTAGATGAAGCAGGCAGACTGATTTAATGGAGCGACTGACACAGACAGGCAGTGTATATAGGAGACTACGTCTACCTCGCTCTGACCTCATAGCACCCACTCATACACAGACACTACAGGATCCTTTATGAAGCTGATTGCTAAGGAAAAATGCCCTTATAAGGAGTCACTTTTGCTGCGCTTCTAAATATTAGGTCTGTTCATTGGTTCCCATTTAAAGGGGCCACTTCATCTAAGCTAGATACAGAAACTGGAGTTAGAAGCATTTATTGTGGTAAACAGCAGTGATTTGCCCTAAAATAAAGAAAAGCCTTTAATACAGAAGCAAAACCTTCCACTTAAAATTCCAGAAAAGTCAAGCTTTTAATTTGAGTGAAATTAAATGGAGAAATAAAATATAATCAACAACATTAAGAATTAATGTTTTTTTTTTATTCCCTTGTTTCTTTAAGATTTCCATATCAGTGAATGCGTGTCTGTTTAGAGAGCGACTGGGTGAATGCAGCCATATTATAAAGTACGGCTGTAACTGATAATGATGATCAGCTCCAATAATGGCACAGTCTGAAGATATTTCCTTTAAACTTAATTTATGAGCAACAGAAACAGATTAAAATGAAAAGGCAAAGTGAATCAATTAAATTCCTCTTTAAAGAAGAAAATATATATTTTATTGCTTTTTATCGAAGACAAAAATGCCTTCAGTTTATATGTAGACAATTGTTAATCAAAACCTGCTAAAATAAGAGGTTTTGCCTTTTCTATTTTAAGTGACATAATTCAAATAAATACCACTCTAGTGAAAAAGGTCACAAACAAAGGTGAACAGTCTTATGTATATTACATTCTGGATATCAAATGAGGACTAGTCAACATCAAAAAGTGTAAATGTGAAAAAGGTTTGACTTAATTTCAGCTCTAAGTTGGTGTTTGTTTTTCAGCAAATTACAGGTTGTAAAGTCTAAATATTCCAGTTAATGATCATTTCATTTGATTAATCCAATTGTTTTATCTGCAGCATATTATATTCTAAATGTTCAGTATATCATTGGAAAAAGCAATGTAATTTTCCTTTTCTAATTTTTTTACTAAATCGGTGATGTCATATTTTTGTGTACCCCTTTTAATTCCTTCAAAATACATATTGAGTATTTACGTTGATCAGAGTTGTGAGGAACCGTTAATATACAATCCACGTAGTGATACAAATTACAATAAAATATCTTTTGTGCTTGTTAACCAGAGTTTCCCCATTATACACCAAAATATCTGAGAATTTGTATCTCTGTTAATAGAAAAATGATTTATGTTGATATAAAAAAAGATTTGTATTTGTAAAAAATAGATTTTTTCCATTTAGGTCTAAAACCCTCCGTTATCCTACTTGCATATGAGTTTTAAGCTGCAAGTATAAATTTGAACTGGATCTTTTCTTCCTTTGAGCTGATTGGTCGATTCTATGTCAGCTATAAAGTGTATAATCCAATCAGAGTGCAGGTTAGTTTCATTGCAACTTGTGTAATTATATTTTTTTAACACACATATATATTCCTATCTATTTCCATCCACGTGGGTAAAAGAAGATAACATTCCATCCAATGAAGACAGATATGTGTATATAAAAAAAAACCAATCCCTTCTGTTCTAAAACTAGCCATGAAGAAAAAATAATAATTTAAAGGTTTTGTCATTTATGACTATTAAAAAGGTCCTACAATATATAAAAAGTCTAAATTACAAAAATAGGGAAGGAATGTGTTTATAATTCAACAGAACACTTAAGAACATGCTAGGAATAAATTTTATTTAAAAAAAAAGGTGCAATGTAAAACTTTTAAATACCGGTCTGCTGCAGACATTAGACTAATGACCGTAGAAAGCCTAACTGTCCATTTCAGCAATTTCAACCTGAGACCTTGTTGCAATCCTACGTGTGGTCACATTTAAAAGGAATAAAAAGAAACAGTTTCGGGAACAAATACAGGAGGCACTGAAATTTCTGATTTTCAATCACATTTCTATATGTTTTTATGCAATTCAAATTTATGCAGCTGCAATAAAAGTGCAACTAATTTGAAGGCTTTTCACACATTGCTATTAAGGATGCCGATTACTGTAAAGGGTGCTGCTGTGCAGAGGGGGCGGAAACAAAATGTAGTCCGTATTTAAAAAAAAAAAGTTATGATGTTATACAATATGAAGCAGATTTTGTTGTGTGCTTAAAGACAAGTTAAGCAGCTGAACCTTCTGTACAAACAAACAAATCCAATGGTGTTGCAGAAAACTGTCCAACATTAAGTAGTCAGCTACTGTAATATTCACACAGACTTAATATACAGCTATTATGGTGATCAGAAACCTGTTTGTGATATGCAGTGCTTTTTCCAGTTAGAAAAACACAGACTGTTTAAAAACTGAGTGCATAAAGACCTTGTGCCGGAGAGAAACAAACATCTACTCAGTGTGTGCAGTTCCAGGATTTAGTTTGTTTGCTAAAAATTGTTAGTTTGGGCCAAAATGCTTCTTTGAGCCCTATATTTATTTTTCCTAACATAATCTTTATCTGGCCGATCCTAAAACAGAAAGACAGAAAAACAACCACAGAATCACATAGTTACAGTTTTAATTTCATATGGTCTGACGTTAATTAAAGACAACAGCTCGAGGAGCAGTCAGCCTGGAAACCATCCCACACTGCGTTTACCACGGCCACCTTCCTGAAATAACTGATTAATTACCAAGACGGCCGAGACAAATTTCTCTTGATAAGGTGGTTGGTTTGCCTCACAGCCACATGAAGCCAATATAGCAAAGCAGTCAACAAGTTGTGTCTTAGAAATAGAGCTTAAATTGGTCGTTAAGAGAGTTTCAGTCTGCAATCTGATTATTAGAGGCAGTCTTAACTTTGAAAAACTCCCAGAACTCTGCTCTCTTTAGTCTCAGACTGATGCTGGAGCCGCATTCGCTGCAAACCTGCTCCACTTAGCTGGCTTCAAAATAACGTAACAGATATTCTGATGTCTCTTGCAGATAAGACAAACATAAACAGAGATAAAGAAAAAAAACGTCTGTTTTGGTCATGCTTATAGCAACTATACTTCATGCATTTGGTAATAAAAATAACATGAATGAAGATCAGGGTCTTCATCTATAAATGCATAATAAAGCTGCATACCAATGTTTTATGCACAACTTGGGTTGTATAAAAATGAAAGTGTGTGGAAATCTATGCCGACTCTATACCTGCTTTGAAAACCTGTAGAAGTCCTACAAACATTTCGATCAATACAAAAATACCCTACTGTAACAAACCACAGAACGAAACCTTTGTACCTTTGTAGTTAGGGAGAGGGTGATCCAGGTAGCAGCTGGATTCCATCCATTTTAATATGTAATGAAGGAAAGGTGTGTCTTTACATTTGTTTGCACTGTTTCATACCAAACTTTTGTCCAATAAAAGTTACAAAGTTTTTCAATACTGCCGACTCTTAGCATGAAAGCTATGCTCTCTTTTGTGAGAGGGACTACATCATTTCCACTGAAGATTTTGAAAAAGAAATATAAATTAGAGGTGTTGAGAGTGAAAACTGAAGCTGTTAAAACTGTTTTCCCATAATTGGACAGAGTTTGGTGGAAACTGCCACAGCGCCTGGTCCCACACTTATAGCATCTTCTCATAAAAAACATCTAAAGCATGAGTGACAGACCACTGGATTGAGAAAATTAGAGGCAGCCAACCACCACTCTGCTGAAAAGCTTTGGTCCTCCATCTGTGTCTGTGTGATGAGGGACGGAGCTCCACTACAGAGACAAAGCAGATCAGTTTTTGAAGAACGCTCAAAGCAGAAGCTTGTCATGCACTTTTTATCCTGCTTTCCTTGTGCATTTCATTAATAATCTGCAAGCCTTTTTAAAAACTTTTTGGTGGTCTGACACAAAAAAAGAAGTGAGAAACTGAGATCCGGGCTGACCTTTGCCTTGCTTTAAGCACCTAGTAGCTGGATGGGAAGCTAACAGCTGCCTCTCTTCTGAAGATGCAAACCTTCTACTCCACCACAGACTGCACTGCGCCTGCAGGCATCTGCATCTATTTCAGTGCATTTTATAGCTATGCAGCAGAGCTGAGATGTCAGTGAAAGGTTTTAGGAAATGTCAAAATCAAAATCAATAAAGCAGAAGAGAAAAACCTTCAGTTTGCAAACTAAAGTTGTTTGTTTTTCACATTTACTATGATGGCAAGCCACACTCTTTCACCACATGCCTATTATTACAACAAGGCCATGGTTACAGACATTGATGCAGACTGTACATCTGTGTGATCAGTCTCTCTGTAACCAGCCTCCTTTCTAAAAACCACCCAGTTCTCACACATCTCAGGGGCCGTAAAACAAGGAGAGGGGACAGGAGGAATGCATGTGTCCACCAAAAAGATCTATTTCTGCAACAAAAAAACAAGCAATGCCCCCAAAATAGCGAAACTTCCCAACTAGTGCCTGAAATAACCAAGTGAAGCTGCAGGCACTTAAAAGTTCTGCCCTGCAAACCACAAAGGATTGACACTGGGAAAGGATTTGTGAGAAACTTAAGTCACAAAGGAAGCTTGTGTTGCTAAACATTTATAGGTGTCAGTTTTTAAAAGGCTTTAGGAGTATGAAGCAATTCTGCTTGCACCTTAAAGAATGTATGAACCATTTCCTCTAAACAGACATTGATCTAACTGCCAACATTTTATTTTTAATGCTTTCTTAAACTGCCTGAAACAGTTTTGTTCCTTTTAGCTTAAATGAAGGCTTCGCATTAACAGATCAGTTCCTCTTTTCATTTTCTTGTAAGCTTGTATCTGAGGAAGTTGCTAAGAGACCTGTAAAGGTTCGAAAAACTGTGTCACTTAATTTTAATAAAAACATTTGCTAGTAGCTAAATATTTGGATATTTGGACCGATTAAAATTTTTAATTAGAATTCATGTGATCTGGAATGATCTTTTCAGAAGAAGTGACATTTTGTTAGACTGTATTAAAAAGGTAACGGTACGTCGTAACCCAATATACCTTGAAGTTGTTTTTAAGTGGTTGTTACAACAGATAGGGGGAAAGAAAACAAAATATGAAAAGTATGGAGTAGATCTGTATTTAGCCTCCTTGTGCAATAACAATATGTTCAGCAGATATTTAATTAGATACAAGGTAATACTTTGACTGGACCATTCCAACTCTACAATCATATTCAATAAGTTAGCTGGCCACCTCCTTCCAGGCTTTGTCAGCTTACTGTAATGATCTTAAGATCAAAACTATAAAATGTCCACAAGTAAGGTAAAGAAAGATAATAATTTGACTAAGAGCTGAAGTAGCAGAGATAAGAGTTGAATTCATCAAAGTCAGAAAACTGATGTTTTCCTTGAACTTTGTAGTAGAACAGGTTGTTATGCTGCTGGTTTCTCTCTCAGCCAGAACATTTTTCAGATTCCTGCTTCCTCCCAGTCACCTGGCATGCCTGTTTGTCCTTTACCTGTCCCCAAACTTAATGTTATTGCCTCGCCTCTGATCCACACCCGCCATTTCCTTCTGGCAAGATATGTGTTGAAAGTTACGTGAGAGAGAACCTTCTGAAAAACAAAAGACACACCTGTCTGTGTGGTGTGGTGGGTCCCCGCCCTGCTATCTGTCCAGCAACAAACTGACAAGTGAGAGAGCCTGAACCTGAGGGTTTCCTATGTGGCTTCAGATGAACCTCTGTTACATATTTTTCCTTTTCTTAACAAACACTGTGGTAGTCTGAACGGTTTTGCACAAACATAGCAATATTAATCATAATGTGAATCTAAGTTTTAGCTCTAGCATTAACACCTCTGTAATGCTTTATTTTTAAAAATGTGCAACTTATAAAGCACAACATGCTTTCAGTACACATTTGCATTTAGGCTATTTATTATAAAGATAGCGTCAGTGGCTCATAAATCAGCAGATAAAAAAGCAGCTTGGCAGGTAGACATCAGAGATTACTACTTCCAGCTAATAAGCAGGTAGTCCGTTGTAGATCAGCTGACCTCAACAGGCAAACAAAGTAAGAATCATACCCTGTAATGAAGAAAATCCCAGTAAATTCACTCACCGCGTGTTTGAGGACAAACGGATGTGAAGCTGCTTATACCGAGGGACTCTACTGTGCGCTCCCAGAAGGGAACTAAGTTTAGGCTCCATGCAATCTTCCCAGGGTGTGCTGCTCTGACTCAACCCAGCAGAGGAGGTTCAGAGAGAATAAAAACTCCTCCCTTTCTCAGCCTAACCAACACACCCACCCTCAACACCAAGGGAAGCATAAACAAGAGAAGAAAAGCACAATTTTAACCAGATAATGAGTGTATAACACAAAATATAAAACTGCTGATTAGAGAACAACAGTATCATGTGACTGATCATAGTGTATGTAGAAAAATGCACAAAAAGAAAATAAAAAGTTGCACTTGGATTAGTTTCAACTCAGTTTTGGTTCAATCCTAAATGATGGAAAGAAAATGTGGTAAAAAGATTTTAAAACAAGAGCAGAAATCCCTTCCTGAATGCAGTCAGTCAGATCAATGGCAGACAAACATGACAGTAAAACCAACTGAAGTTAAATCCATTTGTCTTCGGAAGGTGACAAAGCATTTGAGGTAACAGTAGAACCTGGATTGTGTTTAGACTGTTGGAGTACCACAGGGATCATTGCTAGGCCCAATTCTCTTAACTATATAAATGTTCCCAAGTTATTTAATTATTAGGCAGCATGGGATTAATTTCCACTGTTAAGCCGATGATATTCAGCTATATCTGTCAATAAATCCAGATGAAGCTAACCCATTACTTAGACAACAGGCATGTCTTGAAACATAAAAACCTGCATGACTCTTAACGTTCTCCTCTAAATGCAGGTGAATCAGAAGTTATCGTCTGGACCAGAGTCATTGGCTTCCCATTAAATCTAGAGTAGAATTTAAAATCCTCCTTCTCACATATTCAGCCTTAAATGGCCAAGCTCCATCTTATATCAGAGATGATTGTTACTTAAGTTCCTAACAGAGCACTTCACTCTCAATCTGCAGGTTTACTAGTGGTTCCTAGAATTTCTAAAAAGTTAAATTGGAGACAGACAGACACCCTGTCTACTTTTAAATGTTGACTTAAAAAGGTCCTTTTTGATAAAGCTTATATTTAAAGTAGCTGAGGTAATCCTGAGCTATCTCTATAGTTATGCTACTATAAGCTTAGACTATTGGAGGACATGGGGATCATTTTTCATCATTCTGCTTCATTCTACCTTTATTCTCCCATTGTGCAGAATTTGTTAGTTCAACCTCTACTCAGCTATATGTCTATAAATCCAGATGCACCATTATTTTGTCAGAAACGTACATTACAGCCAAAAAAAATCTAGCTGGTTATAAATGTATCACGTACCTTTGACCGAAGCCAGCTCTAATCCTTTTTCTTTATTTCTTTGAGCCTGAGGAGGTGCTCTCTGGTGTCTCTTTCAGTCTAGTTATATATTTGAGGCTCTTCTAAATATTACCCTCTCTGTGCATCAACTCTGAGCTGTCTCATGGTTAAAAAAAAGAAGCAAAAGTGACACAGGAAGCACATATGTCAACAGATGTGAAAGGACTGGAAGGCCACTTGTGAAAATCAACCGAATAAATGTTAAGGTGTTGACTTATGCATGCGCAAAAGCGTTCTAATGTGAACAGTTTGTACATTGATCAACACCTGGTTGCTTAGTGAGGTGTGTTGTACTGCAACTGGAAGGAATGAAAAGCACTACACTTTGCTTTTTCAGGGAACCAGTCAGACTGGTGTGGATTCCAATCATTAATTTCCCATCTGAATCACTTTTAACCATGACACAACACTATGCTCAGTTCACAATGAGGTGATTGTTACAGCATATGGTTAGAACAAATAGATGCTCTTTAAAATTAAAGACAATGATTTTGCATTAATCAGTACAAATGCTTCGTAATGTGAACATTTAAATAACGCAACAACTACACAGAGGTAAAAAAGGTCAACTTCTTCACATTACTGCAGCTTTGTTGTCATTGACTGGTTTTAACTTGTTTTTAATGGTGAGCAAAACAAATTATTATTTTAATTGCTCTGATTAGCAACATAATCTATCCTTTAGGTCTAAACACATTAAATCCTTATATCACCTGTGTCCCAGTAGCAGAGGAAAGATTTACATAATATTAAGGGAGCCAATAGAAACAGGTTCCCTCAAGTTAAAAACAAATACTTGCTTTTTTAAAAGGGAAACTAAACCTAAAAAAAGGACCAAAAAGTGGGAAAGTTACACGAGACATTGATGGGTTGGGGTAATTGTCAGGTAAAAAGAAAGCAAAGGTGAATTTAACATGACTAAATAGAAATATTATCTAAAATAAAACCATGAATGCTCACTATGCTTTCAATGCTATCGAGCTTTCAATTCCTGACTCACCAAGGTGGCGCGTCTGAATGACATGGTTTTATAGCATGTTCAATTTGAATTCAGAAACCTATTTAGAACCATGCTTTAGTCATTGTTATGGCTGTAACAGTGGCCGTTGTGACATCAGAAAAATAGAAAATACAAGCCTCCACAAGCGGGAAACTGGAACGTTGTCACCTCTGACTTCCACTTCCAAGTTCCAAGATAAAACAAATCCTGCATTATTCCTCTAACCATCGAACATAACTGTGCCACACAACTTAAACACAAACTATCTTCAGGTCAGGGTTACAGAGCACTATTTCCAAACACCAACTATCTTAAAAAGTTCCTTCCCCTAGGATGTTTTTCTGATTAGTTATTTTTGACTCTATATGAACCTTGTCATATTATTTTTAAAAACATTGTATAAACACATATTTACCATAAAAGCAATATTGTTTAAAACATTTTTGTGTGAGCTGCTCATTTCATGATTAAATACTTACAGAAAGCAGAAACGTGATACTGGGAATAACTACTGCATTTAAGCTTTGTATTTACATTAAATGCACTGAACTGATGTTGGAATATTAATAAAAGTGATGAGAATACTGTAAATAAATCTTTAGACTACCTATGGTCAGAACGTTAAATAAGCTAGTTCAGTGCAGTAAAACACCAACCTAAGACAAAAAAATGGTTAAAGCAGCTGAAATAAAAAACAAAGCTATTCTGGAAGTTTTTTGTGTTTGCAAAAATAATCAGAGTTGGTGGTTATCATGACAAATCCCCTTTCTTATCAATAACTTAAGAATAAACATGCAACATCAGGTCATACTTGGCTAAAATAGTTCAGGTCATTCAATAAGTCAGTGACTCAATGAACCATCTGTCTACTCATGCTTGTCCACGGAGAAAAGAAAATTGCCAACTGGAACCTGTTAGATAATGTTTTACTCACTGGTAATATGTTTTCAACTGATTTATACTGTACTGAACTGTAATAGGGACTAAATTGTTTTAAATATAATTTTATCTGAGTAAATTATATTACTATCTTTTTTTGAGGGAATTCATCCAATCTAAATTTGAAAGAAAAAATTCTAGAAACTGAAATTTTTTTTGTTGTTGTTGTGAAATTCGTATCTGTCTCTTATTCACTTGTGCAGTTTCTTATTGTAATTTGTAAATAGCCAGAAAATCATCAGAACTGTGGAATCTGCATGCTTCGGTTCAGTCTGTGTGTTAATATTGAGTGGTTGAGCTCTGCAGCTCAGTCTGTCAGTTTGGAAAACCAGTAGAAAGCTAAAGCATGCCCAGAGTTAGAGGAACAACCAGCTGCAGCATCTTTACTGTCTGCTGTGTATCTGGGAGATTATTTTTGTTTTTTACACTTCCTGTGATGGCCAAGGTGAAAAAGAAATGCAGAGAAAACAAGTGCATTAGTCATCTCTTGTCCAATCAGAGCTGCTGTACTCAATGTTAAAAACTGGCTGTCATGGCGACCTGATGCACAGCTGGCTCCCTGCAATTCAGGACCTCTTTAAAGTTTGATCAGTATTAATAATTAGGAATTAGCAGGCATTGTGCAACATGCATGCCTCCCTTCTGCTGCAGCATTTCCAAGAAGTTGGCTCAGTTATTGAGACATTACCCCTAATGTGTTAACTGACACCTGGAATACAGCTAGCCACAACAAAACAGCGTTTCATTGAACAAATTCAGGTTGTTGCAAAGACCAACTAAAATACTGAGATGTTCTTAGAGGTAAAAAGATAAGCAGCTTTATGCTGCTGTGAAATGAGTACATATGGTTTAGTTTAAAGCAGTGAAGCTGCAGCATAAATGCTGCTCCCTCCTGATGAAAACCTCGAACTGAAGAGGTACAGAGTCTGGCTTATTAGATGTAGCCAAGAAATAGATATAAGATAGTTTTCATTTTTCTTGGGTGATAAATATGTCACGGAACGCCATTTGAGGCCAGATGTTCTTAATTTTAAATCGTTGTCTTTATGATTACCGTAATTCATCAGAAATTATATCAAGCTCTGCCCTGAGTCAAGATGAACATGATAACTTGAAACAGTGGATGGTCAATTGCCACAAAGACAAGCTGCAGGTAAACCCAGGGCAAAGGATGGAGACTAAAAGAAAAGGCAGGAGAACAGAAAAAGACAAAAGAACTTGCATGAAAATAAAAGCAATAACTAGCTTTTCAGTACAGAAAAAAGAAAGAGACAAAATAATGTAAAAAAAATGGTCAAAAGAAAGCAAGAAAATGATTCATAAGAAATAAACAGACCATGAGTTAGATCACTACCACGTCCCCACCAAAAACACACCTATGTTGGAAAAATTTTGTTTTTGCACTCAGAGGCAAAATGCAGGCGATTCCTCCTTTAGAATTTCATCCACTTGATTTCTCTTAATTGACATTAAATCAGGAAAATCCTGAAAGTGTTGAAACTCATGCATGAGCATAAATCTGAATGTGAGGCAAGCCAAAGCCCTCCTCTTTGGTTATGCAATTAGGCTTTGCATCTAAATGAGTTTTCTGATAGAGCTGCCCCTCCCACACAGCAGAACCAGCAGAAACTCTAGGAAATCATCATCAGAATCATCACCATTGTAATGATATTCACACATAAAAAGGACATCTGAATGGCTGAAGTGTAAAGGCACATATTGACTAAAGTAAATTTTTTTTTCTGAAATTTGATATATTTTCTCTGTTTTGTTGGTTGGAGGATTGTTTTTTGTCGTTGTTGCTGGTTCTAGATTATACACAATCACTTTCAGTCATATGTAAAACAGGATACAGCCTTTAATCAATAAGATTCTAAGGTTAAATGGTCCTAAGACTGTAAAAACAACTAAAAACAACCGCAATCAATTTCAATTCTTAAATGATTTGGGACCAGCAGAGGATTAAAATGCTAGGATGATCACCATGACGATCAGGTGGGGGAAGAAGACACTCCCAGCAGTTTCCAGTTTTCTAACACTGGAAACTCTCACAAAAGTGTTAGATTAACAAATAAGCTTTGGGGAAATGTATCTCCAAGAAAAAAAAAATCAGCAGGGTGACACAAGAAAAGTGCACCTTCTGTTTGCTCCATAAAAGAAAAACAAAATCAAACACAAAATGAAGCTAGCAGGTAAGGTAAACGCGAGTTATGCTGCGCACCTCTGGATTGTTCGATTTTCACCGCTATGCAGCTCTCATCTTCAGTGGTTCTGGTCTGGCAGCAGGAAGTTTTCGCTTTCCTCTCTGCAAAAACAAAGCAAGGAAACAAAACAGAAAAATAGTCAGCTTGCACACGAGGAGAGAACCAGTTTCAGAGAGCCACATGTTTTATTTAGGATCACCATCACTCAGAGGTTGGAAAGCGTGACGAGTGAGGGTGTATGAACAGCATAATATGAAACTGTCAAACACTAAACCAAAGAAAACCTCATTGGATGCAAGAGCTGCCAAACTTTTGGAGTCTGGTTCCTTGAGCTGCATTTTTCGAAACCTGGAGCAGACGTTGCTTTGAATACTAAATGAAAAGGAGCAACATCTCCCCTTGGACACAGAACCTCCAATTAGTCTGGCTGTGATAAGTGGGGCATCATCTGTGGGGAGCCCCAGCTCTGCTTTAACACAGCCAGTTAATATGCACATGTTAGATAAAAGAGAATAACAGCAGCGGTTGTAAAACTATGATCAGCTCGTACAGATCCCACAGAACTCACAACAGATAATACATACACAACTAATCGATTAGAAGGATCAAGGGTAAGACCAGATCTGTGTCAAACATGACAATATCACACAAAGATAAAATAATACAGAATAAACCTCTTACAGGAGCACTGATTCAATCCCGATGATCCATTGTATTTACCATTCTATTACAGGGTGGGCTGAGGGTGTCAGAGGTTTTTGGTATAAACAAGAGGGCAAAAAACAGTGGTGAGTTTTCACACATCAAACCAACACCACTCTGTTGCAGAGAGGATACAAATGGTAAATCTTGATTAACTTAAGCTATATTTCATTAAAACAAAAAAAAAAAACATAAAAAACAAATAGTCAAATGAATGGAGCCGGAAGAAAAATCAACGGAGGACTTTGGGTCCCAGTTCTCTGGTTCTAAGAGGAAGGCATTCTTTTTATTATCAATCATTTAAAAACACATAAAAAAACACAACAAAAAACCAACTTAACTCATAAATTATCATATTCAAAACGTAAAATTGCTCAAATGCATTGGCAAGTTTACATTTCTGTCACTACCTGAGGCAAAGCTCCAGTAAATTCTATTTTTTTATTTTTTACACATTTGAAACTCCTCATAAAAGTATTAATTTCCCTTGAACCTCTTCTATTGCGATCTTATATACAATAGACCTGCATAAAGTAATGCATTATACTCACTTGGAAGCATTTTAATCCATGGTTTTACAGATGTCTTTTTTTGTTTCTTTTTTGCATTTCAAACAAGAAGAGTGTGTCATGAATTGGTATTCATACCTGATCAGTCTGGGTGTAATGATGCACTACGTCTAAGCTTGGATAAGATAACAGTGTGTCAATAATGAATATAAAAGGAAAGTGGGCCCTGTTGGGGGGTGGGAGGACTGACTGTGCAGATTCAGTAATGATTGAGTGGGTAGATGCATGAGGCGGGGGTGGGGGCAGTAATATTCTGGCTCTAGGATTAAAGGAGGGTTTTCTCCACGTACCATCTGGAGTCCCCATGACATGCCTGCCTGCTGTTTCTGCATACAGACACACGTGCTGACACAAAAATCTTATTCTTTTATCAAACACTTTTTAAACCCAAACAGAAAAATCCTTTTGGAAATTATAGAATATGTAAGCAGTTTA
>NW_015151190.1:281815-323264 GCF_000732505.1 Cyprinodon variegatus
TATATATATATATATATATATCTCAGAGAAAAACGGACACATTACAGAAACGTTGGTAGCCCCATATTTGTCAAGCAGCCTATATGAGCAACCGAGAGTCTCTGTTTTCAGTGACCCCAAAACTTCCCCTTCTTCTGTATTAACTTCCTGTTGTTTGTATTTTTTTTTTTTTAAATACAGTCTGTATGCGTGATAGCAAAGTAAAACACAGTAAACATGAACATACGGATAGAAACTTTAAAGGTCACATTCACAGATCCACACAGAGTTATCAGTGCATCTCACTTTTGGATACGAAGAAGGCGTCGGTCACAATTACACTTGATTAATTTGTAAATTTCTTAAAAAGTTTTAAAGAGGGAAAGGACCAGATAACACTATGAGGTGTGGGAATTCATGTGATTTACAGAGAGAGAAAAACTGATATTTAATCACATTATCAATCAAGGAACTAAAAGAGACGTTTTTATTGTTTTTATTCCACTTGCAAAGCATTAATAAAAAACACAAACGTGAAGGTTTTGCTGAGCACCTCCTACTGTACTTCTGCTCTTTGGTGTAATTTATTAGAAAAGTAAAAAGTTTATTAGCTGACAAATTACTAGATGCCTTCACAATGTGAACCGAACAAGTGAAAATAATGGGGGAAAGGAATAAGGTAAAACTAAACATGTTTCCAAGCAACAGTTAAAAAAAATAAATCAAACAAACAAATTTCCTGAGTTCTCAATACCTTTTCTTTTTTTTTTTTTTTAGCAGAGATTAAGACTCATGCATGATGAAATAGAAGAACAATTCTGGTTTAAATTTAGTTTAACCTCAAGGTTTAAATGCATTTAATAAACCTTTTCCCATAGATTCATTTAGAAACCTTGGAAAATTCTGCCGCTTGAATGTGACAGTTTAGGACTTAAATATAAAATCACTCTGTCTGCACTCATTAAGTGATAGTTACCTGAAAATGATTAAACTCTTGGAGTTTTAAACACTTTATCAGAGTACAGATCACCGACACACAGTCTGAGTACAACAAAAGCAACACATAGTTCAAAGAAATCACAGAACTTGATGATTGGTAAAAAAAAAAAAAAAATAAAGATCCAAATTAAAACTGATCTCTACACGTGTAAAGATAGTGGATAAGATTAGAAACTGTGTGAAACCAGCCTCTAATCAGAGCTTTAAGAAAAACAATCAGTGTCTGCTAAAGTTTATAACATACTGCAGATGAAATCCTCTCATCATGCATGTGCATCATTAACAAAAAACCATGATCGACAACCTTAAAAACCATCCTTAAAAAACGACACTGTGTGTTCTGTTTATGCATAGCACTCAATGAGGTTTTGCTTATTTGAGACTTATCTGATTCTTTGAAAAATGTATATCTAGCGTCTATTATCTTGTGATCAAAATGTGGCATGAAGCTGTTAGTTTTCTAACATACCATAGCAGCTTTACTTGTAGAACCCTTTAAACACCCACAGGACCAAAGTACTGTACAGTAGAATAGCCAACAGTCACATGATTAGGGCTGCAACTAACGATTATTTCGCAAATCGATTAATCTGTTGATTATTTTTCCGATTAACCGATTAATAATCGGATAGCCAAAGGTTCTTTAAAGAAGAAAGTTTGCGAAACTAAACCAGTTGTTAAAACATTTCCACTTGAGGAGTTCTGGATAGAGCATATTGACAGAAGAAAAAATATTTTCATCTTAATCCTTTATAGGGCAAGTTACCGTTTTTGATCACTTGCATACCCCTTACAAATGGTGTCCCCCTGTCCTTCAGTGATCTATCCAGCCATTCAGCATATATACTGCCACATGTCTGTACATCTTATTTGGGAGTTTGATCAATTGGTTAAACCCTTGAATGATATATTACCTACAAAAAAAGTCAAGAAAAAAGGGTTAAAAATAAGTTAATAAGCCTACATATCAATTATATTTAGGTTTGTAAACTAAAAATGTGTTTCTTTCACTCTCAGAGTGTTTTTTATGAATTTCTTATAGAATTACTTTTGTTATTTTTCTTAATATATTCAGGCAAGTTGGCCTTTCTTGTTATTACATTGACCTTCATTTTAAACAGAGCGTGCACAAGGAGAAATGGGCTCATGCATGTTCTCGAACGCATTTAATAAACGTTCCCTTTTGGAAGCGTGTACAGGGTTGTGCATGTGCATTTTTTTTTTTTTTTTAAGTAGAGAGGGTGTGTCTTTTCAAAAATTCACAAAAATCCTCAACTATACCTTTAAATGTAAAATGTTTACAGATTTTATTTTTTTTTTTTACAATTTTTGTATAATTACTGCTCTAAGCTGGTCGCTCTATGAGCTCAATGAACATTCCAGAGTATACACTCGTGTTAACGATTAATCGTTACTAAATTAGTTCAATAATCAATGATTAATTAGATTAATCCTGATTAATCAGATTAATCACGTTTAATGTGATTAATTGTTTCAGCCCTACACATGATACAATAATAAACCAATCATAAAAGCAATGGGACCTAAAAATACATAAACATTCCTGTACTAAAACAATAAACCAGTCATACCAAAAGTCAGAGTGAAATATAAAGGGGATAGATGGGGATAAAATGCTAAACTAAAATTTTTACAGAATATAAAAGTTCATATCTTAGACTGTGTCAAAGAATAAAGTAGGTAGCGGGGAATCTCCTTGTGGTTCTGTGGGTGACTTAACCACAAGGAGACAAGAGGAGAAAAGTGAGTCTGCAATATCTTCAACTCTGAACTGTAAGCTTGTGTTCATTCAGAAATACAAACACCCACTACTGAAGTTGAACCACAGAAGTCCAAAGGAGGACAACTTTTTTTAACTCGCCAAGATATTATCTCATCTCAGACCCAAAAATAGACTCAAACTGACACTTAATACTGCTTATTCATTTGAGGAATGAAAAAAATGCATGTACTTCTTAGACAGTCACCTTGCATTAGACATGCCAAAATAAACAGACAGGTTGAATGTCTAGAATGGTTTAAAGCCGACTGCGCCCACAGAGAGCTGCTCACCAGTATGGGTTTTTACTATGTGCATTTCCTCCACAATCTTAGGTTTCTTTCTCTGTGGTTCACCATCGTTTTCACCGCCTGTAAAATTGCCAGGATCTCTGACAAATTTTGGTTTCCCTGCAGGAAAACAACAAAGAGGAAGCAAAGAAGTAACCCTACCTGCATGCCTTCTCAAATACAGCTGGGTCTCCACTCTCCTGTTTCCAGCACTGCGTTTATCCATCTCTATTTTTTATCAGCTTATTATTATCAAGATTGAAAAGGAGAACCCTCTTCTTTCCTTAGACAGAAGCTTCCCTGTTGGGAGGCACGTTCACGTCTGCCTTTATCATCCAGACATTCAGTACACCTGCCCACATACACTGCACAAACCGGTTCCCTGGAAACCAGAGTCACCAGGTGAAGGAGAGATGGCAGGATGGGAGGAGAGAGAGTCCTCGTCCTTGAAGATGTTGCACTTAGAGATTGCTTTTATAAAGGGTTAGCGGCTTGAGGGGGTGGGGGTGTTCAAGGTTACAGTCCCCCTGAGTGGGAGGTGAGGATGGGGAAACGAGCATAATGAGAGGCTGGAGTTTCGACACATAATTTACTGGTGAGGAGATGGTGCTGAAGCCAAAATGAAGAAGTGAGAAAGATTAATATTAACCAGCCTAACAGATAATAATTTACTTTGTTTATTAACAATTTTCTCACATTAAAACTGATAACAGAAACTTTCCACAGCGTCCATCTTTAGCTTATCTTCTGTATTACCTTCAAGTCCTTAAAAAAAGGCAAAGTTATTTCTGTTTCATTAGCATGGCTGCCCTAGATTAAGATAACTGCCATTCAAAAAGAAATTATAAATAATGTATAAGGATGGATTGCAGTATTTGCATGCTAAGTCACACCCATTTAATAATGCTGGTGCCCTGCTGGTGCTATTGCATGTGTAGCTGCCTGTCTGAGGTTTATATGCCTGGCACAGGAAATATTGGCTAGTAACAGAGGCCAGATGCGTCTGCCTCCATTCATTCCCGTCCTTCCATAATGAATAATTACTGACGACTGATGCCTTTCTGTCACAACACAAAACAGACTCCAAATTAATTGTCTTTTGGGGGATTTAAAATGTTGAGAACAAGCAGATCAGACCAGATGAGATGCCATTTACAGCTCGTGATCTGAACTTGGAAATGTGACGAAGTCTACACATCATTAAATATTCAAATCTCTTAATAGTTAAGAGGATGCTGCAGTGAGCACCAACACACAGATCTGACCCTTTGACAGCTTTGTATGAATTCCCTTCTAATTATACTTTTTTTTTGCTACTCTGCATCTTCTATGCTGCTAAAGGATCTTACCATGTTTGCAGATGTCACTAACTTTCCCTTCTATTGTTTGCTGAGCAGTGCCTGGAACGGCTTTATGACAATAACTCAACTGCCCATTTGGAGTCAAGAATGCAGACATCATTAAATGCTGATTGAACTGGAGCAGCAGAATGAGGACATTCTTTTGCAAATTGAACCAAGTATTTATGCAGCCAATAAATAAAATCTCTTTTTTCCTTCTTGTTCTTTCCTACGTTCACTAAACCACATCTCATAAAATATGTACCTACAGAGCAGATGTGGTGCACTTCCTCATTGGTTTACCAGCATGCTTCTTTCACACTGCCCAGCATGACAAGATAAGCTCTTAGCATGATCTGAACATGCTCTGTGGCCCATGTCTAATAAGGGCAGGCCAATGGGGTAACAGCTACTGTGTTTTTGAACATAAGAAGTGTTGATCTTCAAAACATCAGTGTCAACATGTGGGCTCTTATCATGCTCTGGTAGCACTGACTGATAACACTGGCTCCTAGCTGTTGATCTTCCTTCTTATAATCTCTCTCTTGTCTTTTTGTCCGATCGCCACCATTTCACACCTCCCTCCACCCACTGTGACCTGTTCATCCACCTTATAAAGAGAGATCACAGCTGGTGGACAAAAGCTCCAATATATGTCGATCAATATACTGTCTCCCCAATTACCACGTCTGACTGAGTCCCAACGGACCGGTGTGTTCACAAATGAACAACGATTCTTATTCACAGCGGGTGTTTACGTGGTAGAGGGAAAACCTGCTCTTTAATGACTGGAAGATTAATGCTGGATGAATAAAGGATAACTACACCAAGATAAAGCTGATGCCTTTTATATATAAAAAGCACAGCAAAAAAACAAAAAAAAAATTCAGCACAACATGATCATCTTTTAGTCGATACCTTTAGAATCATCTACTAACCCAAGAGTTCTGCTGATTATTTTCAATAAAGCCTAAAGGTTATATTAAAAGGTTGAGCTTGAATGTGTTGTTGGAACTTTTTCCATCTTCTACCAATGCAGTTTTTATACGCCACTTTTCTGGGTTTGAAATAGTTTCATCAGTCCAACCAGCCAATGGAATGTTTATCGTAAGATCCGCTTTGACACAACTAGTTAAAGCCAGTTTTGTTTTTTCGGCAATATAGTTATATGACCTCTACAAATATTATCTATAAGCAGGAATCTCCCTAAAGTTATTCTGGTGGAATCTGGGTCATAATCTGGAGGCCAAGAACCATCATCCCAATTGGGAAAAAAAACAAACAACCCCTTTTTTAGATGGTACAGTCCAACTACAGCAGATAAAAGATCTGAGCATTTCTTTCAGTTTAAATAGAAATAAGAAAAGACAAAGATTCCTCTGTATTTGAGCACAAGTGTATGAAATGGTTTGTTGGCGGGTATGAAGTGGAAGAAGAAAAGCAGGAAACGGTGGTGCCTTAGTATAAACAGAGGCGTATGAATTACCAGCATGCCGAACTGAGCCAGAGCCAATTTTATGTTGTTTACGCAAGAAAATAAGACAAAATAAACTAATCTTGTAATCATTAGCATTAATTAAACTAAATTAATTTCCCATTTGTCCATCTGCCACTAATATATTCTTTACAGCCTTTTCACTGATGAAAATTGTATTTAATTTAAAGAATGAAACTTCTTTATGTGCCACCTGTCCGCAGTGTCACTACCTGATCTGTCCTGGAAGCACGATCAGGACCATCAGCTCATTTGTGCATTCGAAACCAGATATACATCCGAGATTCCATAAAGAGTCATTAAGGTACTAGAATTACTTATTTCTATCCTTAACTCACCAAAGAATGTTGATACACATCTTAAAAAAATGTTTTATGACTTTTCTGAGGCAATTTTGATGCTTTTTACAGATTTATGTTTAAATCCAAGGCTGAAAAAGTTAGCTCCCAGAAGTAGCATAGGATATCATTTCCGGTGGAGATCGGGCACAGACGAGTGAAGAAGCAAAAAGGATTTTAAAGCATTTATTTTCTCAGAAAATACATTATTAACCTGTAACACATTATAGTTTGGTACTCTTAGTTTTTTTGGGGAGGGAAAAACATAATTTATGTCTTTTTTTACAAAATAAAATCAAGGGCGACATGGTTGTATATCTGGATGTGCATGCACAAATGAGCTGATGGTACGGATCGTGCTTCCTGGATGGATCGGATAGTGACAAGAACAAACATTACCTTAAACAGCAAGCAAAGTCCACCGACAAGCTACATGAAAGACTCAAACTGTTTGAACAGTGACAGAGACTGTAAAGGAAAGTTAAAAACCAACTATGATTAAACTAAATTTCTTGTTTCCTTCCTTAAATGTCTGTGACCCGAAGAGATTGATAAGATCTGACCCAATGCATTTTGTATGAAGTAAACAGATGAGGAACATAATGGCAGGCAAAAGCACAAGAACTTGTTTCTTAAACAACATCTTTGTGCTCAGCATGAATGAGCCCTTCTGCCTGGAAGAGCTGGAGCCCATATTTTCAGCACCAAGCTGCCGATGCTGCAGCAACCCCCTCAATCCTGAAAGCTCGCCTGCAGATGGGCTTGGTGCCCAGGCTAAAGCACCAGTGAGAGCCTATGATTAACATGCAGAATGACACAAACTTCCTCTAAAGCTAAATGTAAGTTAGTATCTTCCCCAATTTGGCCTGCAGAAAACAGCTCTAACAACCGAAAGTGCACATGCAGTTTTCTTATTTTAGCTTCCATTCTCACGGACACAAGCAGCTAATCTGACACAGTGGAATAAAGTACCAAACAGCATCAGCATTCCTGGTGTGCCAGAGGAAGTTCAGAAAGACAAGCCTCAGCACTCACAGGGGACAAAATGACAGCATGGTCAGCTGCCAGAACCTGGAGTACAAAGTAAGAAGAGAAAGAAAAAGGGAAACAAGAATGAAGCAGACAAAGGGACATGGATAAAAAACACCAAAGATGAAGCTGCAGCTGCTGACAACTAAGCAGAATCAATGAAAAGGGCCCACATATCTTTCTTACTCAAAATCATGCACCTGTCTACCCTTTCAGGTTTATCCTTTAACATTTCTGCAGAAAAAATACCTTATAATATTTTCTTAAGGGTGACAATACAGAGTTAAATAACAAACCATGGTGTGAGCAGAAATATTAGAGGTGGAGTCTAAGATTATGTGTAAAATGTACCTGCTGGTTAGGGGTGTTATTTTTTCAGTTTACAACAATCCAGTTCTAAAAATAAATAAAAAAGTCAGGTGATGGTGTTTTCATCCTGTTAAAAACAATGATTATTTTATACAAAAGTGGAAGAAGTCTTTTAAGTCAGAGGCTTTGTTGTTATTTTTTCTTTTCATGCTAAGTTTTCTTAGGCTTTGAGGAAGCTGTTAGCTGAATGCAGGATGCTTAGAGGCATGTTTATGTCTTATTTAGGTAACTAAATATTAACAGAACAATAAGCTAGGATCTTGTCTCTTCTCTGTCACTGCCTGCATGACCAGAGTATCAGTGGGTGACTGAGAAGAAAGAATTATTAGGCTGCTGATAAAAGTAGCAGGCACAGAGACAGGCATAAACAGAGTTAAAATGAGGGTGAATAAAAAATAGGGAGAGTAAACCTAAGAAAATAAGAAAAAAAATTATGACATCTGAAGCTGGTTCTGGAATTTACCAATTGAGTCACTCCCTTGATTTTTTAAAGAATTTCGGAAGTGACATTCTTCTCCATTAGATTTATAGACTGCTTAAGATAACATATTAACATTTAACTGATCGTTTTTGTTTGGTAATGGACCAACCAAACATCGATTTACAACATTTACACACATCCGTTAAGACCTGTATTCCAAAACACCCCCAACACACACACACATATTTTCCACCGGCTCAGGCCAGCTGAGGTCGATTAAACCAATCGAGGCAAACAGAGTTAACTGAAATCAGCAGCCTCTGTGTGCAAAGACATGTTGGCATGTGTGTGTGACCGTCTACAGCTGAGACCCTGATTCAATATCCTCTTAAACAAAATTAATAGTTCCTTCCAGAGACTGCAGATTCTACTGCCACGATAACCCACTGGGTTGCCACACAGACCCCCACGATCCCAGCCAACATCGACACATTGAGCCACACCACCTGCCAGATGTCATACTGTGGTGAGATTAACGGTTTGTCTTTTGTCTGGGTCGCCCACCCCCTTTCAAATATCACCCTAAGCTCTTAAAATGTCTTGTTTAAAGGCAAAACAGCATCTTTCTCTTGCAAACCCACCCTGTTAACCCAATGCATCCAGGTTTGCATTGTGCATGTCACTCCTGCAGCCTAATGGTGCTGCTTGGTAAGCCAGTCAAATTAAAGACACTAACCTTAATGGAGGTTTTGTCCAGTCAGATCCCAGGGATGAAACAGATATCCTGAACTGAGGGGACCTCTCCCTCTCTGTCAGCGCTCTGTCTACAGACTGGCAGGTTCAGGCTCACCACGTTAAACTGCTGCCTCACTGCATTGGCTGCATCCTCCCTCCCTCAGATTGGTCTCACACCCACCCACACACACACATTCACACACACATTGACAAACTGCGATGAAGTGACTCGCCCTCAAGCTCAGTCCCTCGGTGGCTTCCTTCTCATGGCTTGCCATTCCTCTTTATCATAAAAAAAAAAAAAAAAAGAATCACATTCCAGCAGAGAGAGGGCATACAGCGGAGGAGCGGCACTCATCCCCCGGAGTAAAGCCTCCTCTGTGTGTGAGTGTGGGTGTGCATATGTTTGAGAGTGTGTGTCGCATGGACAAGTAGAGCCATTGTGTTGCATGAAGGGGAGGGCCAGTGAAAGGGGAAGTGGCCAATGGTCGAACTCATCCCCTGCCCCTTCTGCTGGCTATACAGGATATAGGGACTCTGCAAGAGACAGAACATCCCCCTCTTCCAGGAATAAAGATGGGGTGGCGAACACAACAAAGGCAAGCATCTGGCCATAGATGTGACAAAGAATTGATTTCTTTATTAAAAAACAGGAAGACCCTTTTATTAGTTCTGAGTGATTGCCAGAGCTTTGGAGCAGGTTTTAAGGTTACTTCTGACACGGTTCTACAAGAAACACAAAGTAAAACAAATCAGAAAATGATCATTTCTAAAAGGGAAGGAAAATTAGGAAGTTTTGATTAGAAGGGAAATGCTAAAAACACCATTTGCAACATATCCAATGACTAAAACATTTAGTTAAAGCAAAAAAAAAAAATAAATAAAAATTCTACAGGTTATCAAAGCCATACCTATTGTAAGTAGAAAGCTCAGCTGTTTAAATGTGTCCAAGCGTTCATGCAAAATGACAGTGTGAATAGATAACACAGGTTTTTCCTGTTGAAGTTTGGTCGTTCCTGGATCAAGCTACTAAAAAAAGGTCTTACTGCTAGTAAGTTTATCTAATCTCCTTTTTATAGCAATGATGACTCAGCACTTTCTGCTAACGATTAGAGCTACTGCAGACACAGAGCCTTTTAATTGTCCCTGACCTTAAATCAGACTGTTTTCCCATTGTAGATCACTTATGAGTCACACAATTACTTATATTTTAAGTAGGATGTCACTTTTTATTACTTTTCATGAAGGCACACTTTTAACAATCATTTCCTAATTTTTTAGAAGCTTTCTAAAATAGTTTGTTTAAATTGTTCTTTGTTCCTTCTGATGAAAGTTGTAGAAATGGGTCAGGTTTGTATCCCACATTGCTTACAGAAATGTTTAGAATGCCTTGGCAGATGGCTGCTCACACTGAGCCTGGTTCTGCTGGAGGTTTCTTCCTGTTACAAGGGAGTTTTTCCTCCCCACTGTCACTACAAGTAGGCTTAGAGTGAGGGATTGCCTTCAATGAGTCGATGCAATCAACTGGTTTTCCTTAAATAAAAATCTTTGAATCAAATTGACTGTATAATCTGGTTGAATTGCAAAGTGCCTTAAGATGACGTGTTGTGAATTGGCGCTATATAAATAAACTACTATAATAAGACCACTGTCCATCTAGAAAACCCATTTTAGTCCAAGCTAAAACCTCCTGGCTGATGTCTTGAAATGTTCCTTCCATATTTCATAAGGTCCCTTCGGTTTGAATGTTTAAGGCTCTTGCCACATCTCCTAAAAAGTCTTAATTTCAGGAACTAACTTTTAAAAAGTTGATGACATGCACATTCACTTAGGGTTTAAAACTAATCCAATAGATAGCAGATGTTATCATATAAACATAGCGGGGAAACAATAATGTTGTTTCCCGGTATAACGTATATATGGTATAGATTAAGTTATTTACATGAAGTGAGGTTAAAGACGTGGGGAAATATTCTGAGAAAGAGATCGGTCCACTAATCTATAAAATAATCTTTCGAATATAGAAGCCTGTTGTGGGTGACAGAATCAGTAACTTAGTGATAATGTGTGAAAAAACAGAGGATGGCTCTCAAACCCATCTGAGAAAATGACCTGCAGACACTGATGGGTGCTGCAGTAGAAGGAAGTGCTGCTTTCACAAGCGCTGGGTGACAGTGACGCACACTAACCCAAACCTCGGCTGTGAAGCAGAAAATTAATGCATCTGTTTTATACTTCAGAGAAAGCCATTACATGCTCCTGACCTGTTTTTGCTCATTTTAGATGTACCTCTTGTTCTCAACATTTTCAAAATACGATCCTCTAATCTCCTCTCATTTCGCATTTTCTTGCCCATTCTTAATGTTTCATTATTGTCTCTAATGCAACCTGGAAACACGGAACCCCACCATTTCCTTTTTAAGGCCATTAAGATCCAATGTTTTTACGTAGCCACATGAAAGGACTTGTTAACTCTGTTCTTCTCAAACACACCTTGCAACATACTGTGAGTCTGGCCAGACCTCTTTATACCACACGCCAATTAGAGAGCGGAGGGTCTAGAGAGCAATAACTTCTAAAACCAAGGCTGAGCAGCACATTTGGCAGTGCATGTGGCAGGGAATTTATTAGTTTATTACACAGAGAGAAATGGTGCTATAAACAACTTCATGCTCAGCTTCTCGTAAGCATAGAGCATGCAGGGGTTATTTTTTGTATTGTTCCCACACAGGTCATTTAAGATGCTTCCGAGTATAACAAGGAAACAGGGATGGAAACCATAAAAACTAGCGGTATTCCAATGCAACTTTTTCATTTCTGATATGAAACTGATACAGATATTGCAGCTTTGAGAATTGCTCGATCCAGATATTGACCCTATATGATATCAGAAAGAGTCATCCTTCATCAACTGACCAAAATGAACAAATGGGTTTCAGAAACTTTTAACAGAAGTAGTGTTTCTATCAGACGTTAAAATCCGATAACATTATTTTTGGCTAATATTAGACCAATATCCGATACTAATATCAGACCGGGGCAGCCCAATTAAAAACATGAAAGATCGTTCGGCGCTATGGACCTAAGCTACACAAAGAATGTGGCTCATTTAACAGCTTAATAATTACACCAAAAACATTTGGTATCTTTGCATTAAGTTGCATCCAAGACTCATCAACACAGGACAGGTGAGAGTGCAGAAATAAAATAAAAGCCATCATTATTAGAGGTTGAAGGTAAATGATCAGTCGATTTTATGATGAATTGATCAAAGATCAAAGCAAATATAAAGCTTAAAAGTAAAAAAATCTTTATATAGTAAAGCAGATTAAAATTATCCTACCTGTATAAAGACATGCAATATATTTAACATAAATCATATTTAAATTTCAATACCTTTATTATATTCTAGTCTATTATATCATAATTTGAATAATAATGAATTATTGACGCTAACAAAATTAAAATGAGAAATTCCTGAAAGAAGGTTTAATGTCGTGTCCTGCTGAATGTTTGTTAATGTGAAAACTACAAACTTGCATAATGACCAAATGGTTTTCAGACGCCAAATGCTGCCACAATGTTGAAAATAAATTTTGGATAAAAAATAAGCTGCTGATTATCATTTTGTGTCAAGGAATTTATATGAACCCCAAATTCCACCAGCATTCCTCGGTGTCTGTTTGGATTCAAATAACACTAAATGAAAGCAAAAAAAATCTTTAGTTCATAAAACCAATATTTATTGTGAGTGGAAAGCTGAACTGTTAGACTTTTTTTAAGAACTTTTTTAGTGTGGCTTTCCTTAATAAAGCCACTGAAAAGGGTCTGTCTGTGAGTAAGTTCATGTACTGTCCTTTTTATTCCACACTAATGATGACTCAGCCATTTCTGCTAACAATTAGAGCTACTGCACTCATTCAAATATCCACTACATCATGCAGATCCCTGAGTTGCAGCATTTTCATTACAAGTCAAGAAATGCTACAGCATCACCCGTCTGCCCGTTTCATTCCATAACATACTAAATTTGATCCTAAGCTCAGTCTGCTTCGGATTTTTAACATTTAAAAAAAAAAATCCTGCATGACTTTACAACATGCTCTGTATTTCACAGGGGTTCAGCAATACCATGCAATTACCTAATCTAATGCCACTCGATGCACATGTTCTCTGCCTTTAATGAAGATTCCCTCATACCTGCATATCAGATGGTTGAAGAGGCTTTAGCCCTATGT
The DNA here is from genome assembly GCF_000732505.1 of Cyprinodon variegatus. Lineage (NCBI taxonomy): Eukaryota > Metazoa > Chordata > Actinopteri > Cyprinodontiformes > Cyprinodontidae > Cyprinodon > Cyprinodon variegatus. The sequence continues at coordinate 294,829 of NW_015151190.1, forward strand.
TAATACTTTTTCTAAATATACTGGCAAAAGTTAAGGGGAGCTCTAAGGTAATAAAGCACAATAAATAATTTCCTAATTTAATTTTGATCTGTTAAGCAAATTTTTAGGTGGACCACAGTTAACACCCTAACCCAATGTGACAAGTGGGCCTATTAAAAGAAGCCCTCTAACAACACAGGGAAACATTTAATGTCTCCGTCAGTTTTAAATGATGCTGCAGTGTTAAATTATTTACACAACATTAAGGTCAAACACATGTTAAATTGAGACAAGCAAAAGCTGCTTTTATTTTAGTAACCAAGCACAGTCTAATACTAGAACTGGTTTCAGATATGTGTTGACAGGAACCCAGGGAAGAAGAAAACTATAAAAGTATGATAGTAATATCAACATGTTAGGAACCAAAATGCTGGATGATTACTATCTGATGGATTGGCCTGATGTTTCCATGGTGACACTGACTTAGAACCACTTTTTCACAATCCAGCCTGCAATGTGAGGTCCATACACTCGGGCATACACTCGGGCTCTTGTCTACACACAAAAAGGCACACAGTACACATTAAATGCTACTATAGAAGGTATGATTAATGATAGAATTTCAATAATTCTACCTGGATATGCAATTTATACCTTGTTAGGGTATTTTCTCTGGGGGGGAAATGATGATTATCATAAATATCTCTTTCCACCTTTTTAACAATTGAATTAGGCTTTCCTGAAACTTCCTCAATAATATATTTATGGGCTAACTAGGATTTCAGAAGGGCAAAAAAAAGAAAGTATTTTCATTATGATAGCAAGATTATAATAGATGTAATTTACATAAATTCAGATAGATGGTGGAAACATTAACTACTTGTTCAAAATTTAGCTATTATTCCACTAATTCCTTCAGCGTACTGAAGAGAAATAGTGTTCCTGTGAAACCAGTTGTTCTTGGTTCGCCACTGTTCCTACAGCAGATGGACTTTTAGACATCTATTTAAATAAAAATAAGTACATTTGAATGTTGTCAAAAGCACTACAAATATACAACAAAGAAGAAGAAAAGTATTCCAAGAACTTATTTTAACTAGAGTAATACAATACTGGTTTTCATAGTTGAATGAAAATGGAAAAATAGATTAACGAACTACAGCAGCAGATTCTTCTTTGTAGCTACTCCCTCATGTGACTCCACCTTGAAATCAGCCAGTTACAGTCTGCTACAACTAGTCCTTGTGATAGTTATCAAATTCAGAATTGATTTATTGGGGAAAAAAAACAAAAAACAAAGACTGTAGACCAACTTCCAGGATTTGAAAAAAAAATAAGGTAAATATTACAGTAAGTAAATCATTTCATGGTATTTCAGTTCCAGAGTAATTAAATTAAAATCCAGAACCGTGTTCCTGTCAATAAAATACATATCTGTAACATGTCTGTCAGATAGATCAGCTACAGCTGAAGCATTCAAGTTCATGACCTTTTAAAATATTTTTTCAGCCCTCTCTTGACGATGATGTAATAAATATATCTAATGGGAGTTTACAGTGATACTGTAATCACACTGCGTGCTCTGCAACATGTGACATGTTACAATCAAAAATCATAAAAATTTAAATATCTGGTGATGGGCAGCGAAATTAGAAGGTATTGAGATGATGTTTTTTTTATAGTATAAATTCTAGCTTCAAGACAGCCAATCGGTAAACAAGTTAGAACCTCTGTACATTAAAATTAAAATAAATAAATTCAAATGGGTTTAAATAGAGAAAATATATAAGTAAACTTGTTACAATAGGAAAATTACAGCATACATTTTTTTAAAATAAAGACATTTGATGTTTTATATAGAATTAATGCATTTCAAGGCCTCAGTCTACTTTCCTCCCACATGCAAACACTCAGCCACCATCAGACTTTTCTACCCCCTAACAGCTGTTTTCTCCTCTTAACACCTCCACTGTCTGCCCTACAAATCCACCTATAACCATTTCACCATACATCCATCCATCAAAAACTGACTCATCACATCTTTATACCCAATGAACAGTATTGGCCTCCCAAACCCCCAACTCCCCCCATTAATTAAATCCACATCACATAAACTGAATGCACAAATGCCAGCCCTCAAGCTCAGACTGGTAAACAGACAATGCATTAAAGCCCTAGCTGTTTTTATTGACACTCATTACTAACACACATAATGAAATGCAGGGCTGAAGGATCAAAATTATGTGCCTACACAAACATTTTAATGTATGCACATACAAGATCAAAAGCTCCAGGAATGCAAAAAACAAGGCCCAGTGGCTGAATCACTGTCTATAAAGACTATTTAAGAAAGGAAATGGGTCAGGATCCATGTCTGAGTCACAGCACCAAGGCCCCCCAGATTGGCTCCATAATCAGACAGAGTCCCCAAGCAAACCAGCTAAAAATGAGCTGCTGGGCAGAATTGCAAGAGGAAAACAAAATGGCTTAGAGGCAGAGTTCATCTACATAGCAAATTGATTAAATAATTAGTTTAGTGAGGGTGAGAAAAGCATGTTAGTGAAGGAGGCGCTTGGTTGCTCTCATTATCCTCTTTATCTCCTTCATCTTTCCTCAAGATAAACACGTAGAAGAAATCCAACTTTAATCCAAGCTGAATGAATACACAAGCTAATGGGGACCCCTCAGGTTCATAAGCATTTTAATATTTTCATGTTAATGAGGCAAGGAAACAGTAAAGTCTGCATGTGTGAAAATAGGAAAGACAAGAATCTTTGATGATCTTCTTAAAGTCCAGCTGATTAAGTTGAGCGTTACTGCTTGTCCTATGGATCTATTGGTAATTAATAATAACAAAAACTGGGTTAGATAATGGAAAGTGTGTAAAAGTAATGCTTCGGTTATTCTGTCAATGCTTCAATGATCACATGCTGGCTTTTAGGATTGACTGTGTTGCTCTTCACATTGTGCAACAGATTAATCACGACTGAGCTGAGCTGAGAGCTGATTGGTTAAAACGGCGGTAGATGATGTGAAAGACTGAGCTGTCATTTTGATGGATTTCAATATACTTTTTGTCATAAAAATAATTTCTGTTTGGCAGATAACACATTATCATCGTCATGTCCATTTAGTTGTAAAGTGCCTTCAATGAATAAATTAATGAATTACTTTTTTACACAATCCAGTAAAATCACAAATTAGACACACACATTGTGTATAATTCTAATAATATATAAAATTCCATTATACATATCATGTTTGTGTCAGTAAATGGGTATGAAGAAGTTAAGCTCATTTAATTATACCTCTTCTCCTTCCTATAATCCCAAGCAAAAAATAATCCAATTCCTACTGCACTTATGAGTCCATACAACTCCAAAGTCCATTAGCAAAGCAAATATATTTACTTGTGTACATACAAACATGTCTACAGGTTTCATTCATGCAATAACCACCAAGAGCCCAAATGACCAATTGAAAAAAAAAAAAAAAATATAAGAATATATAAGAAAAAAGTATTTTCCTAAACAGTCTCTTGCTCGGACATTGCTTTAATTTAACACCGACTCTGTTCCATACTATCGCAGCACTTATTGAAATGCACATTCGTTTGAAGTTTGTTTTTCCATGTTACTAAATGGTGCCTCTAGCTCAGCAAAATATTTTTATATGCTGTCTGGTAGCTGTTTATAAGTAGCTTTATACATTAATTATCAATTTTACCAGATCAGAGGATCTAAGAAAGCAAGAATAAATTAATAATGGATCAGTGTGGTCATGATAGACAGCGTTATGATTTATCTTGATGACTCTTTTCTGCAGTTTGGATAGCAGTTTGAGATATGCCCTGTAGGTGTTACCCTAGACCAGGGCTCTGCAACCTGCGGCTCCAGGGCCACATATGGCTCTTTGGACTCCTCTCCAGCGGCTTTTAATAGCGGCTAAAATGTATATAAAGAGCTAAATAATTTACAATAATATATACCGGTATCAATAGCTTTAGCGTTTTTTTATAAGATGGAAAAGAATGAGATTAAAAGAACCAGAAATATGTTTTAAGAGACATTTTTCTATGAATTAGCTTGAAAATTATACGTTTTAACATTAAAAATATATGAATTGATTGTTTGATATGGCAACGACTAATTTCTTATACAAGATAAAAAAAAAAAAGGTTTTCTAGAAAAAGTCATGGTATATTTTGCAGCTCTAAACAACTTTTATTAGGTCGTACTCTGAGCAAAACGGCTCTTTGGATATGAAAGGTTGCAGACCCCTGCCCTAGACTTTAAAGGAAAATTCCGGTTTTTAACACTTTTAGCCCATTTTCTGTAGTGTCCAGGATGAAATCGAATGATCGACACCAAAATTTTGACGATTGGTCCTGTCTCTGCTATTTGGCTCATGCAGAATCCCCCCCTGGCTGCTTCAGAATGGCTTCCATAGTGCATGTCCGATAATGTCCTTAAAACAACCTTAAACGTTCTTTTTTTAAAATATGCTACTCACCGGGTCGTCAGCGCTGTTCAATGACGTTCCAAAAAAAGTTTCGTGAAGAAAAAACGTTCCTGTCTTGTTTTATTCAGCATTTTGTAAATCCCAGAACTATTTTTTCCGATACATCACAACCGCTTATAAACTTCCGCTTCCCGTTCGAATCTGAAGCGTTGCACACTCCAGACCACTAGTTCGCGACGGTATCCTCTACCGTCAAACTCAAAGTCCAATATGTCCTCCTCAAGAATCCACCTTTCGTATTCCATTTTCAGAGTTTTTTAAAGTGTTTAACACAGACGTTAGCACCTCGACGTTGGAGTACACAGAGTGAAGCATAAACACTTGGGCCTTGCGAAAAGACTACAACTAAGTGTAAACAGGCCCCTTTTCCGTTTCCGGTGGCGGAGGGATATTGACTATTCCAACAGAACTCAATGGGATTTACAAAATGCTAAATAAAACAATACAGGAACGTTTTTTCTTTACGAAACTTTTTTTGGAACGTCATTGAACAGCGCTGACGACCCGGTGGGTAGCATATTTTAAAAAAAGAACGTTTAAAGGAATAGTACACCCAAAACATGATTAGCCTTCATTTTCTACTCACCCCCATGCTGAACAACACTCTGGAGTACTTTTTTGATATCTCAAATGCATCTGGAGATCTGGGAGGCTTCTTGCTGTCTGCTGACATTCAAATAATGGAGGTCTATGGTGACCGAGACAGAAAGGTCCATAAAAGTCCACAAAAAACGTGTCAATATTCCTCCATACTGCTCGTCCAATGTATTCCAAGTGTCCTGAGTGGGTAGCATCCAGAATTTACTCGAAACGAAGTCATTTAGAATGTTTTTAGAGCATAAACAGTAGTGTATAGGATTTCCTGAAAGCGCGCACATGCGCGCTCACGACGCTACGGAAGCCGGCAGACCAAACCAGATGAAAGTGCGCAACAGTCAAAGGGCGGCAGTTTTTTGGATCAGCAGCAGCTGTCTGATGGACTTTTTAGGCAAACCTATGAAGACACCATTGCAGTAATCAATTGTACTTAAGATAAATGCATAAATTTGTTTTTCTAGATCCTGTTTGGACATTGGTCCTTTAATCCTGGAGATATTCTTCAGGTGTTAAAAGGCTGACTTAGTAACTGCCTCTGTGTCCCTCTGAATGTTCAAGTCTGAGTCTATCATGACACCAAGATTTTGGCCATAATCAGTGGTATCTAGCTGTAGTAACTAAGGCTATGAGCTAACTGTGGATCTCTCCTCCTTTGACCGAAGATTATTACCTCAGTTAAGTTTTTATTCAGTTGGAGAAAATTATAGTGCATCCACATATTGATCTGTTCTAAGCATGTAACCAATGCTCTGATGGGTTCATAGTTACCCAGTGACATTGTGATGTCAAGCTATATTTGACACCCAGTGCAATAACTATATTTATAAATATAAATAAATATCCATCTATATAAATACCAATGTAAACACCCTTTGCAATAACTCGGTATAATGATCTTACTATATATATAAAAAAATCTATCATATGTGGAAGCACTGCATATACTGTATATATCCCATGCACTTTTTCATCCTTTGGCAAATTCTTCTTCTTTGACTATTTGAGCTGATGTAGTAAGTACATTTCTCCAATGTGAGATCAATAAAGTAAGTTAATCAATTAATCAATCAATTGTTTGTGTAGTTACGGTAACTGGTGCTATTGTTTGCTATAATCTGAGCAAAAAGGGGCATGTAGATGTTGAAGAGGAGGGGCCCCAGAATAGAGCCTTGAGGAACCCCACATGTGATTTTTCTGGTCTGTGATTTAAACTGCTCCACTGGTAAAATCAGTAAATTATATTTAATGCTTTGCAATACAGACAATGTTTTGCTTTAGTAGGAATTAAGACGCTTCTAGATAGATTTACACTAAGCATGTTTGATGTGAGACTTCTAGTGAATGTTGTTTTAAATAATTACAAGAAGCTCAGGTCTATATTTCCGTTTTAATTCTAATAATTTCTAAATAACACAAACTTTTGTTGGTTTTCAGTTGGTTTTTGTCAAGCTAGCTTTTTTTTTTTACCTCATTCATCTCTGGTGTAATCATCCAAGAGCTGCTGTAAGTACTCAGTGTTTGTATTATCTACATACAAAAAAAACAACAAAAAAAAAACTTTTGAAACCTGATGTGTCATTTATCTACAGAAAACCAAGATAAGCCAGACCATTTAGAAATACAAGAGACAAAATCTTGTAAGAAAAAAATAATAATAAAAAATTCTAAAAGACAGCCAGTGATACTAAATTATGGGTTGTTGGCATCTTGTATTTGTTAGCAGAGGGCAGCTGAATTTATAATCAGCTAAAGACAGCAAAGAAGGGACAGGGTAATCTTGTTAGTGAGGCAGGTGCATTAGTCAAGTTGAGAAGTAAAAACTTTATAAAGAAGATGAGCTTGGATTTTACTAGTAAGCTTTAAATGAAATCAGAGTGGACCACTGTGCTGACCTGCTTGCTGAATCTAAAATCAGAGTCGTGCATCAATCCAAGATTCCTGAACAACAGACAGGACCAGCAGCTTAATAAGCAGAGCCTCTGGCTTAAAATGCAACAAGCAGTTCCTAGGAAATTCAGCACCACTTTATATCTCAAACAGAGTCTGGTCCGACTTTGGTGAAAACCATCAATTCAACCATAAAGGTCCAAATCGATTCATCTGAGATAATCTGTTATGTGGGCTTATTATTTCGTTTGTCTCTAAAAAAAAAAAAATTCTGCAGGTGAACAGGTTTCATTATGTTGAACAGCAATATATTTCAATACATGTTTCTGAGCACAGCCAAGAGGTGAAGATCTAACAAGCTATCTTTGACCACAGAGTGTACTTTGAATTTTGGACTTATGCATTAATTTCACGCAGGTGCAAGAAGGCAGTCATACCTTAGGACTTCAAGCTGCTTTCTAAACAGCTGCAGATTCAGACTTTGAAACTTAAATGCTTGGATTGTAGAAGGTCCAGCTAGAATGTAGACAGTAATACATTTAATAATTAAAAATACATTCTACACAAATGGCCGGCTGTTCTGAAACACCTTTTTTTTTTCTCATGTATTTGTATTTCAAGCATGAATCTTTGGTAAAATAAGCCATTACTGTGCGAATGGTAAAAAATAAAATATAAATCTGAGCAGAGTAATCTTTTTTCAGTGAGAAATTCTTCTGCTGCCATAAAAATAAAGGTAAATATCTATTTCTGTTATATGTGAGAACATGTTAAAAGGTCCCCCAACAACAAAGACTTTTTTTTCATAGAAAACTTGCAAAGTCTCCCCCTGCTGGCCATAAGCAGCTTTACAAAAGTCCTGGAAATCAATGTCTCTTCAGATCCTTTTTCTTACTTACTTTTTTACTTAAAAAAAAAAAAAAATACAAATCAAGTTTTCTGGAAAAACTTTTAATCAAAAAACAAATGTTAGCATATGCATAGAGGGCTGTTTGAAGACTAATGTTCTTTGCACTGCCAGCCTGGGACAGCCATCTTTGTGGGTTTCACACCTAAAAAAAAAACCTCCTCATATAAAATAACTTCTTGTCTGTTTATTGGATCTTGCATGCATCGCTAGATTCAAATTTAAGAAATGTAAATAAAACCCTAAAAGTTTTAAGACTTCTGAATTTTACAACCACCAACTGCATTTTGTTTTACTAAGATTGTGAGAGGTAATCCGAACAGGTGGTGCATTGCTTTGAAGTGACAGGAAATGATGCTTGGTTTTCAAGGTAACGCGTGTCTAATTTAATCCACGTCTAAATCTAGCTCATAGGTTTATTATATTACAAAACAACTAGCTTAATGAAAACTAAGGTCTGCAGCAGAAAGTTCAGGGACAAAGCTGGGGAGAAGCTTAATGCAGAGTATTGTATATATATTGTATAAAACAATATAAATATAAAACAATATAAAACACCATTTCAAGCAATGCATAGTTCCTGCATAATTATGCAGTGATTCTTTTCTTAAGGGACACGAAAGCTCTTCAGAGAAGATGAAAATTGGAGCTAAATGATGACAATCCTGAAAGAAAACTTGCTGGACGCTGCAAAAGACTGGAGGTTCTGGCGGAGGTTCACCTTCCAGCAGAGACGACCAAAAACAGATACTATATGATGGCTTAGATGGATCAGGAGTGTCGAGTGGGAGCATCCTTCCTTCCTTTATCTGCACAACTGATTTCTATTGTTGGCTCATTGACACATTTTTTTCTCAACTTTAATAATCACTATCAGATATGTTAAAGTAGAACAATATACCCCTGATTTAGATCAAACCAAATTAAATACTAAAAATTAATAAAATGATAAACCCTGAAATTGATGGGAACATGTTTTTAAAATCTTACCCATCAGTAATTCAACATTAATATTATATTGTTTTCATAAACTCAATCATAAAATTATATTCCAATTATATTCCAATCATATTGATAGATGTATGTCTGCACAAAAGAAACAAAACCTATTAATAGAGATAACTATAGTGAGTTCCTGTTAAAACAGAAACCAACTGATATTATATGCTGTGTTCTCCTTAGGCAGCTTGTCTCACAATGAAACAATGAGCGTGCTGAAAGGACCCGGGCCAAATGGTGTTCCAGCCTTTTCCTTCCTGCCCACAACAACAACAAAAAAAATAGAGCAGAAAGCCTCACACCATTTCCTCCGGACCTCTGCCGGCTAAGGTTGACTCAACCTTAAAGTGCAAATCGACATGTATCAACGTGTATACTGGTTTCCTGTCCAGAGCATGTTGGAAACAGTTAATGAGTTACTGGGGAAGATGCCAAAATGCCAGAGTGTTCGGAAGAGGGTCTTAAGAGGGGGAGACGGTTCCCAAGCCTCTGAGAACAGAACCGTCTCTCTTTTTCCAGTTTGGTGGATTTAAATTCTTTCTCTCACGCTGCTGCACACCAATGAGATGCTTCACATGGAAACACCAAAACAACATCAGAGTACTCATCTCAGGAGTAATACACCCAGTATTTATCTGCTACATTTTTAAAGATAATTAGCTTTAACCAACAGGGGAATTTGGACAAACCCCCCAGCATCATAATTAAACGGTTATCATGGAGAAAGCTTAATGATGGGATTAGGAATTTGATCCAGACAGGTGATACAACTCAAAAACTGGGAATCAGATGTTGAGGGTAAAAAAAGAAGCTCTAAATGAGTAAAATACGATCTTACCATAACAGCAGAGAAGACACATCTTTGAGTTTTTACCTTTCCGGCTCCAAAACCGGTACTTGCGTCTTCGTTTCATTTTTAGTCCAGTAAATGTTTATTTCTACCATGTATTAACAGTTGATCAGTGAGATCTTCTTCCTTGCTCAGACTCTACCAGGGTCTGTCTCAGCTGGGACTTTCTGTAAATACTCCAAAGGTAGTTCACGTTTTGTCGAAGAGGAGAAATAAACATGAGGTCAAAATAATTATTTCACCTGGGTCAAGTCCACAGATACACCACCGTTTAGAAAACGTAGCCTTCTTTCTTTCCTTTGCAACAGCAAACAAGCAGTGACACCCTGCCTGGAAATATTATACTGTTAGAAGTTCTAAAACTCTAGAAGGGCAAGGTGAATCATCCATCCTGCGTCCTAACATCAGTCTGTCTCCTCAGGGAAGGAATATCCAGAATTTCACAAAAGTGACGGAATTACATAATCTGGTTCAGAAGTTCCACTAAAACAGCTTCCTAAAAGCATCTCCAGGTCCATCAATGTTCTATGATTGAATTCTTCTTTCTTTATAAGCTCAACTTGAGTTCAAAAAGGAAAAGTAGAGTCTTGCAAATTTCTGGCCAAAGTCCCCCTGTCAAACAATACCAGTCAGAGGAGGGAAGCAACATGCTTCACGGTCAGGAAGCTGCAGCTGGTGAGTGGAAAGAAAAAAACTCTTTCCTGGCAGAATCATGGCACAAACTTTAATTTCTACTAATACTTGGGATTAAGTTTGAGACAAACATTCCTCATTCTGAATTTAAGATGGAAAATATCTCTTTTCTGTCAAAGATATTTTATCGAAAATAAAAAAAGAAGTCAAAGTACAAGTCTTAGGTACGTTTTAAGAAATGTATGTCTCTTTCTGTACATGAACAAACCCATATATCAAAAAAAGGAAAGAAATATTGTTTTGTTAATGTCTTCAGTGTCACATTTCCTTTGAGTTTCTCTAACAAAGAGAGACTGCAGTCTTAAGAAAAAAAATCAATTAGTACAGTAAGAGTAAAGTGGATGTTTATTACACTAAACACCCACCCACTCCCTGAAGAAGAAAAATATCTATTGCTTTTTGTCTCCACCTACTGGAACTGCCTAACACTTCTACCTTCATTTATATGCTAATATAGAAATACAAGCACTACATACAGCTATTTCTGCATTTTCTGAGGTTTATGACACACACAGGCATTGGCCATACCCTCTTACATGATGGGAAAAAATTATTACTAAATGAGCAAATAAACAGCATCTTCAGATTCTTTTGAAAGAAGTGTGAGATGTTCCTGCTGTTCATATAAATTGTTGGAGATATAAATTGCTGGAATTAAAACATTTTCTTCTTTCCTTCTTCATAATATAATCATATTGTGCGTTATTTTATTATTGTTGCTGGAAATTGCAACAAGCGGTAGGAGCAGACTGTATTTATGTACCTTTTTCACTTTGATCACTTAATATAAATGCTTAGATGGTCAGTAACATATTTATTCATTTATTATAAGGGGCTCATTAATCATACACTGAGATTCCTTTAGAATGCTGAAAGTGAAAAAAAAACTATAGAGGAGAAATAAAATAGGATAAAAAAAACTGCAAACCACAAAAAAAGGTTTAAAAACACATTGATTCTATACTTCTACATCACTTTCTTTAATTTCTACTGTGAAATGTTTTAGAATGTAAATAAAATTTAGAAACTGAAAAAGATTGATGAAGTACAAAACCAAATTACAAAAGAAAAAAAAGTGTTTCATTCTGACTTGAAAACCTGAATATGTACCAAATGTATGGAGTTTCATGCAAACTGTTCTGGTACCAACAGCCTTGCCATGCTAAGCGTCAGTCGGTTAATACTGGTGGCATTATTCTTTCTTTCTGTCAGATGCCTTTTTGTCATCTTCCAGCACTCCCTTTGAACTTTAGCACCATAGATGCTATAACCTGGATTAGGTGTGGATGTCTACTGCAGTGAAACTGAATAAAACAGCTTGAATATTGGACACCTGTACACATAAGCTCATGAAATTTTCTATGCAACTATGACATTCCACACAGTCCTTGGTGTTATCAGTGGGATATACTGACAATATATACACAACATTATGCAGCCCGATTTCAAAGCAACCTATATCTCATATATTCTCCCATATTCTTCTGTTTGGTTTGGATTTAAGAAAGTCATTTTAAGCACTTCAACAAGTATCACATTGTAAAGTAATGGGTGATGCAATTCAGAGTGACATTGAAATAATATTCAGCACCAATCTTCTCTCTCTTATGGATCAAGCTCCATTGTCCGAAATTTCTGAGCTAACCCCCATAGAACAGGGTTTATGAGAAACTTCCTCCAGAATTTCAACTGGCAAGGATTAACGGCCCACCTCTTATCCTGTTCCCAGACCTACTGAATATCTGTATGTTTAGGCTGCGTGCCTTATGGACCAGAGTGACCAACGCATGCTTTATTTGACCAAGCTGGTGACCAGCATGATGTACAGATGTCCCACACACCATGGAGGCAGCTCTTTGTTAAAGGTATCGTGGAGGATTTTCTTTTTCCTGGTGGATCTAAATAAGTGGTGCTTCTCATTGTCAATCATTCTGATGATATGTTTACGTAAAGCCATTCTAAGTACATGTCTCCATAGATAGCTTTCAGCCAGTCATTGAAGCTCACCTGTTTCCCCATCGTTCTTTGAAAATTGACGAGGGTCGTAAGAGATAAAGTGTCTACAAAGTGTATGAGAAGAAAATAAAGGTGTCAGAAGAGAGACACAAGACCAGAGTGTTTTTGGGAGATTCTTTCAAGCGATGGCATACACTGAAATCACAGGTCAGGCTTCCCACTGATACCTTGGTTTCAAAGTTTCTACTCGACAGGTAAAGTTTGGCATGCCATTTGGAGAATTCCATTTCACATCACTACTGGTAAATGTTATCTACCTCTATATTGTAACTTTCGAGTGAAGGTAAGATTTATTTTGTAATTTGAACAGGGGGTGAGAGGCAACCACCTCCTGATCAGGAATCATAAGTTTGGGAGAAAATTAATGAGGTTTAAAATTCAGTCGGCTGTCGTAAGGTGTTCATAGACAAATCCTGCTGTCTGCGAGCCAATTTACCAATACATCGAGCACTGCGCATGTGCAAACAAGGGAGTTCTTCTTCTTCCAGATTGACGAATCTGACCAGCGCCATCTCTCGGTGCTCAGTGGTTTTTGGACGTGCAGTGTGAGCATTCAGACGCATCAGAGCGTCGAATCACACAGTGTGAGAACATACATCTTGAGCTGTAAACTTTAAACTCTGCAATTTTGTCGTGCAGTTTGAGCTGTGGCTGCGTGCAACAATTGAAAATATCGCACAGTGTATGCTCGGCTTTAGAAACCAACTTTCATACTTTAAATGGTTCAGTCCAATTTGGTTTTCATGCTATAAAGTCTGAGCAAACTTTAGGGGATCCTTTTATGTTAACTAAAATTAATATGTAAAGAAATGAAAATCTTTCAAACTAGCCTTTCTTCATTATTAGTAGTTGAACCACATATTAAGTAAATATATATGGTTTAACATTCTGCCAAACATTGCCCTTCAGACAGGGCTGGTCCAAACCTATGTTAGGCCTGCAGCAGACTTAGATCCGGGGAAATCTAGGAGAGGGCGCCAAGTTGAATTGGCTAGGCACAAAGTTGTATCACAGGTATCTGGTTATTATTTGCTGAGATCTACAGTTGAAAAAAAACACCACATAGGATTAAACTCATAGCATCAGTGTAGCTATGGCAACACCACAATCTAAATATGATGAATAATCTCAGCACTCTTACGAAGTAAAATGACCTAATGTCCTAGAAATAATAACAAAAGGAAAACTTTGCTGAAACTATCGAATCAAACCTGAAAGTATTCTCAGCAGACACATTTCAGATCTATGATCTGTGTCAAAATGCATGCATTTATATGAAACTCCTGGTGGTTTGGAGGCCCTAAGCAGTAAATTGGTTTGTTTCTACCTTGGATTGCCTATAGTTGCACATGTCCTAAACTTCTTGCTATTTCTAACAACGGCATAGTAATTAAACATGATGCCTTTCCATTGATGTTTTTATCTGTTACAAGAAAATCTAAGTATTTTAAAGCCATTTTGGTGGAATAAAACACCCAAAACAAAGAAAAAACTGTAACTGCACTGTTGTTTGTGAAAATGTGGTACAGCAAAGCACTGAAAATAATCCAAAACAAAGATTTTGAAGCTACAATTATCTGAGCTACACAAGAGAACCACTATAGTGACACAGCAAGTGAAGGACAGTGAGAGGGTTTAGCTTAAATGAATAAGCATCAGTGGAGAGAAACAATACCAGCAACAGCAGGCTGGCAGGCCACACAGCTCCTAATTCATACAGTCCCACTGCTCCTTTCTGAGGAAAGAACAAGCGGCTTTATTGTTGGGGAACAAGCTGTCTTCACAGAAACCCCAGCACAGTGCAAGGTCCAACGCTGCCTGGATTAAACACCAAAAACAGTTTCGTCACCATTGACTGAAAGCTTGGACTAATGACTTAGTTTTATCTTAAAACAAAGATTAACTTCTGTCCTTAAGGATTCATAACATCTGAACATTTTCATGTACCAAGAAATGCAAAGTTTTACCATTTTTATTGATAATGTCATGTGACAGGCCAACGCATAGTAGCTTATACCTGTGAAGGGGGAAATAAAAGTGCTTCATGCTTTTTTAATACTTTTTACAAATGAAAAGTGTTGGATTCACTCGTTATCAGGAGCATATGCTTTGCAGAATCAATCTCTGCTGGGGTTACAGCTGTCTTCTGGAAAAATACCCTAAAAGTTCATTCAGTTTGACTTGTTTGTCAGTTTTTCTTCTAAAAAAATGGTTCAAGATCAGCTAAGTTGGGTGGAGTATGTTAAATAAACAGCTAAATAAATAATGGAACTCCATTGATCTCACATTGGAGAAATTCAAATCTGCATTTAACCCATTCCCTTGGGGAGCAGTGGGCTGCCACTGTGCAGCACCTGGGGAGCAGTGTGGGGTTAAGGGTGTTGCTCAGGGTGCCAGAGCAGAAGTCTGTGGGAGTTGAACTCAGAACCTCCGGGACCCATGCGCAATGCTCTAACCAGTAGGCCGTCACTCCCCCCTTAAGTTATGTTATAGATTCCTAGGTTGATGAAAGGAAAGAAGAGAGTCACCAGGTGTGCAGAGAGATGCAGCATAAAGTAGCTATTGTCAAAGAGAGGACATATAGTGAATTGTATGATAGGTTAGACAGGTAGGAGAAGAGGACTTATACAGACAGAGAGATAGAGATGAGATGGGAATGTGCTGACAGGTGCAACACGTGATAGGGAGATGGAAGGAGTCCTTTGAAAACCAGATGAATGAGGAAAATAAAAAAAAACTGAAGATGTGATCATGGTGCATCAGGAAGTGCAAAAATTAATAAGGAGGAAATAAGAAAGAATTTTGAGGAGGATAAAGATTTAAAAGGTAGTCTGCCCCAATGACAGGATTAGGAGATATGAAACTGTCTAGAAGAGACAGAGAAGAGAGTGGTTAGGGCATAGAGCTTGGAATCCTGAGGTTCTGAGTTCAAACCCCACTCCCACAGACTGCCACTCTGGGTCCCTGAGCAAAAGAAGCAGCACAATGTTAAATGCAGAGAGTATATTTCGTTGCTCTGTACAGTACTTATGACACCGTTTTTTTACACTGAGCTATCGGAGCTCATTAAAGCAGCTCAGGTGTTTGATGAATAGAAAGTAAAACTAACTAAGTTAGTCTGACAATATTTTTTATTCTGAATGTTGCTCCCAATTTATCCAGTTTGAATGTGATTATGAAGGAGTTACTCAGAGGAGCTCCAGTTTTACAAATACAGGTTTATAATAGGATTGTATTTAGTATTTATTTTGATTCCTTACTTACGTCCAGGGAACATATGTTTTTGAGATGGAAAACAAATGGCCTAATAATTAAATATTCAAATGAAAAGATTAAGTAAAATAGTTTCTATTTTAAAATCAGTTATTGTCCATTCTACTATTGGATAATCATCAATATTTTTGACTGAGAGGGGTACTCATGGTAAGGGATACACAAGTCAAAAAAGGTTGAGACACACTGTTTTATATGATCAGCAAGAAGGAAAAAAGGAGCACAGACAGTGGCAGACCAGCAATGTTTTTTGGTTTAGACACAGTGGCACTGAGGAAGAGGCAGGAAACAGAGTTGAAGAAGTAGAGATGAAGATGTTGGGGTTCTCTTTAGGAGTACCAAGAATGGATAGAAACAGGAATGAGTAATATCAGAAGTTTAGTTCATGTGAGATGAGACATACAAAGGATATATAGTGAATACACTGATAGAAGGTTGTTAAGGCTGAACATCCCAATCAGAAGGGCCTAGAGGATGACCAAGGAGAAGATTTATGGATTACAAAAGAGGAAATGAAGATAGTTTGTGTGACAGAAAAATATACACAGAAAATGGGTGTAGATGAAGAACATAACTGCTGTGGGAATCACTAAAAGGGAAAAAGCCATAAGACAAGGAAGAGAAAACATAATTAACTGAATACTTAGATCCGTTGTACAGAGCTTCAGATCTCTATGTAAAACAGCATAAAGTGCTCTTATTTTATTCAATACAACTCAATTATTTATTGATCCAACAGGGCAATTAACTATTGGTGTAACTCGTTTGGCAATAGTGCAAAACAAAGGGGTCGCTATCTGCTATGTGACTTCAGCATTGCTCACACAGGATGGGTCATGGTAATATCATACCAGATGAATCACTTTGTAGTCTCTGACCGGATCTGACTTTATTAGACTGTCACTGATATTATATGAGCTAAAGAGTTACATAATCTGAACAGTGTTCCCATCAAACAGAGAGAAAAATTCAAATCTCCCAGTGCAGTGAAGTATCCCCAGCAGCGTGTTTACACAAGTAGGAGTTCCAAGATAAGACTGAAATTATGTGAGCTCTTCCTGTCTCAGAAGGTCATGCCCAAACAGAGCTGAGATTCTGAACATGGGATGGATTCAGTTTCTTGTTTCCAAGAATTCTAGAGTCTGTAGCTGCAAGTGCATGTTTGCAGCTTTTGGAAAGATCCATCACACAGCCTATATGGACTCAGAATATTGGATTAACTTTTATAACTAAAGCTGGAACACAAACTGCATTGATGGAATATTTCCGCCTGTGCTCCCCAGGATTGCATATGAAGATGGTCTATATTGCAGAGGGGAAAGCTGTCCTCCAGCCATCAAGCCTTGTTAGCAGGTTTGAACTTGCCTATGAAACGCCCCATTCCTGTAAACAGTGCTGTGTTAACAAGCCCTTTAGGTGTACTGGTGTATAAAAATAAAAATCCCAAGCTTTCCCAATCAGACATAAGGAAAACATACAAGGGCCATTCCAATCCATAAAATGATTCACACATCATATAACTCAGAGGAGAGATCACGGGGAATTTATACTGAGAGATTTTGATAAACTATAAGGAAGTGAATAAAGGAGAATCAACTACACAATTCCCGTAAAACAAAAACAAAGCGGATCAGAGCGGCCAGTTCAAATTGTTCCCATTTTTAACCCACCTGCAGCCTTTGCGTGCGAGCTGTCCAGACTATGCTGCTTCCTGCGAATAGCGACTCTGTTGAAGCTCATTTTTCTCTCCTTTATGTCCCGCTCAATCATTCAGACATGGGAAGTCGAAGAAAAAACAAAGTATTTAATTCCCCAGAAAGGCGCTCCCCTCTTAGCAGCAATCCAAACCGTGCGCAACCGGAACCATGTGCGTCTCCGTCTCTGCGGTGCGTCCCGATCCAAGAGCGGTTCCAGGAGCTCAGTAAGTAGTGTTTACAGTCTGAGACGGGTCAGACTGATCCTTGGTCCACCTCCAAAGTCACCTTGATGGGGGTGTCGCTCTGAGCCCCGCCCCTCTGTCTCATCAGCTGGCTGCTGCTGCTCCTGGCGCAACATTATTAGGTTATACTAGGTCCCTTCTTTTAAGGTGAGTACAGGCTTATATATTAAACTGCAAAGAAAAGTTATGCGGCTGTTTGTGATTTTATTAAGATCACAAAGATTATTATGTTTTAAAGGCATTTTATGTTACTTACCAAAGCAAAGTAGTGCGTAAAAGTAGAAAGAGCCGTAATTTCTATTTTAATTTAACAATTCAAAATACCCTTAGCAAAAAGAAGTATAGCCTACTTGAAGTAAATTCTATTAAGAATACTTAAGTTTAGAAAGTATACCGACCATGTACTTTTAGTGTACTTGAAATATTACTAAAATAATAACACTTCGAACTAAATTGGGACATTTTTAAGTTAATAATAAAGTAAACACTATACTATTGTTAAGCATATGAAATATAGTTTAGAATAAGTAAACTCTAAGTGCACTGCCTGATTTTAAGTATGAAATTAGTGCACTTTTAGTATACTTAAATAAGCTACTTTTTGCTAAGGGTATGTTTGACTTTCTTTTGTTTTTAGTTCTTTTTCCTAAATAATGTCCACTGCAATCAACCTTCTGAAATCCCTTATTAAATAGAGGCTAATTGGATAGGTTCCTAAGCAAGGTTATAAAACAATCTTCCAAGCTAATCATTACACAGAGTTTTATTTAAAGTGTCATAAACAGGTGGGCCAGGCAAAATGAGTTGCACTGGACCTCAAGGACCAGAGTTGAGGAACCTTGGGTTAGATCAAATCAAATTCATGTTAAAGGCCTAGTTGAAGGCCAAAGCTGAGTGCTTTCCTCCCTTTTTTTTCCATTTCAGTGTTTTAATTTATTTTGCTTTGGCAAATGGACAAAAGGATTTGTATAAAATGGTGCCGTGTTTGATTACTTTTAATCATTAGCTGTTTTTAAGTGCAAAAAGAAATGCAGAAACAAAGGACAAATCTTTTATTTGCTTGTGTAACCAATTAAACACTGTTTCAAATGGTGGAGAAACTGTAAAACCCACCATATTCCAGCATACTGCAAGCATTCGTGTCAAAACCACAGGTTGGCCTCTTTCTCTCTCCGTCCATAGATGTTGTGCAAACAAACCAGGTAAGGTTAATGAACCAGCATGAATTCAGCTGCTACCTCAGAGCCACAAATGTTCTCATCACTCCATAGTTGCAAAAGTAGCAATCTATAGTATTAAAACAAGTGAGCACACCCACTGAGCAGGACATCCACTCAATGATGTCCTTATAACCACTAATACTGGCTAAGAAGGTTAAGGTTTTAAAACCAGGAGGCAAAACAATCAGTGCAGCCAGGAGATCTTAAACATAAGAGCTAATATGAGGCTGTTGAAAAGATGTTGAAGAATTAGCTACAAACGTTTTTCAGTTTCAATATTTTCTTCCTTTAAAAAAAAAGGACAATATTTTAAATTTTAGCACATAAAATTGTCCCTCTTCCACCTGGAACACTGGCTTTACCCTTTTTGTTTAACCTTTTCAGACAGACACAGTTGTAACTGAATACAAATCTCCCTCAGATCTGTCTGTGGCCAATGCTGCTGTATTGCTCTAATGCATAGTGCAGAATTGTGCTTGTACTGTACTGCATTCTGTTTGGGGAAAGCTAAGGGACACAGCGATACAAGGATCGGCTGGAAAAACAATAAGTAAAGCTGCAATGTTGTTGCTCCCTGTGTCACGATGAAGAAAAGGATTGTTACCGTGGCTGTTTACTACAACAACAAGAAATACTTGGTGAAGACAATACAATGTGTGCATAACAGTGACCTTAGCACAAGATAAGGAGTTTTCTGTACTTTTAGTAGTTTCCCTTCAAACCTTTTCAGGACAGGAAGAAACAGGGGAAAGGCCCCGTATATTTGACTCATTTTCTGAGGGCTGAACAACAAACATCACAAGGATCGGTTGTAAAAAAAAAAAAAACATTGCATAATAAATTAACGGTAAGAGGTATAAAAATCTTTATGTATCTAATAACTAATGCGTTCAAATAATTCAGAAATAAGCATCACAAGAAAAATCTGGGAAAGACAAATAGTTGAAATCAACCCTCAAAAAACACAACCTTTTTCCCTTTCATTAGTTTGCTGGAACTGCCATCTAAGGGCTACTTCATTAAAAAACAGGATTTTTTTTCTGGTTTGATATACTCACAAAAAAAGGCTATACGGTTTTATTAGGTGAGCGTTTTTCTTTTTAAAAAAAGCATATGATCAAATATTTTTGTTTTATTTTTGCTGAAAGAGAGCAGAACTGACTGTGACTGTAAATCTGCTAAAGCTCGTCATTTCTCCACAGCAGGATTAAATTTTTATAAAAAAAATATCAGACAAAAGAAAATTAGAAAACATACAAGCAATAATAAATTCCATAAATAAATAAATAAGAAATAAAGTCAATAAATTATTATTAGTGGGAACTAAAAGAAAGATTCCAGTTCTGTATTACAGGTATTTCAGCCTCTGCCCTGTCCTTGGTTTACTGATTCCTCTGCAGGAAGTCGTTTCCATATGACAGAAGCACGCCTTGCTTCTCTTCTGCGACCCAGGTAGCCAGGGTGTCAGCCAGAACCGGACCATGACACGCATGGGAGATAACAGAGTCCAGTAAGTGTTGGACTGCTGGGCTTAGGGAAGAGAAGACCCCCCTCTCTCATCCAGGGTGTCTCTGCCTCTGCATGGCTCCTTCCAGACCAGGACCAGGGGTCTGGGCAGGGGCAGCGGGGTTAGGAGCCGGGAGGGTGGGGCTGATGGGCCAGGCAGCTACGTGGGTCGCATGGGGAGAGAAGGCTGCGACTGCTGGATAGGACTGCTTGGTATTCCTCGAGGTCTTCCAAAAATTTACGACTGCAAAAGACACAAACATGGTGAACAAAAAGAGTAAGTGGGAACAAGTTTCACTCTGCAGAGGAAGAAAGGAAAATACTGCTGAAGAGAATAAAAAAATGCAACACCTGGCATATTTCAAAAAGAACGAAAAAAAAAGAACGAGGTTACTTAGGAAAAAAGCTTAAACCACTTGGCGGGGGAAAACATTCAGCTTTCCTGTAAAAAGTTATTTTTGTTTGCAAAAAATAAAGTAGTTGACAGCAGCTAGGTTTGTTGAGCACAAAGACGGGAAAAAGTGCAAACTGAAACATTTCAGTGATTAAAATAAACCAAACCTGAAGTGCAGATCCTGATCATAGAAACCTGGAAAATGAAAGAAATCCTGTTCTGTATCAGGTCTTACATTCATAACCTTTGTTAGAGGCTGTAGAGGACCTGAGAGTCAGCTGGAGGTCCACTTTGCAGCAAAACCACCCTAAAGATAAATCACCAATCACCCACAGCTGATGCTACATTAAAAGGTGGTTTTACAAAGCATTAATTTAGGTATATACCTCTCACATCACACTTTTCAGGTTTTTATCACCAAGAGTTAAAAAAAAAAAACTAACATCATTTGTCTTCAATTAAAAATTATTGCACTACTTTGGGCTTTTGCTATTACAAACATTCCCAGTGCCATTAATCAAACCTTTTGGTTGTAATGTGACAACAAGTAGTTTAAGATGTATGAATACTTGTGCAACTCAATGAGGTTTTCCAGGTGTTTCCCTGCAAAAGTTGAATGAAGTCAGTCTGGGCAGCAAGTCATACAGACTGCAGCTAAAAACTTATTAGAGGAAAAAAATTAAAGAAAGGAAAGCCTTGCTAAGTGAGGAGAAGCAGCAAAACATTCTATTTTCCTGAAGTCAAATGTTTTCTTTTAACAAAATAAAAGACATAAAAAGCTGATTCAAACATTGAGACTAAGCATATGGAGATATAAATTATATTTAAAAGCATGGCTCAAAAGAAAGACAAAAACAAAATGGATCAAAGAAAAAAAAAAAGGAAGGCCTGAACTGCCTGCTGTTGCCTTAAACACACATCCAATATCTCTACTTAGATAAGGAGGAAAACCTTCCACATTAGGTTGGATGAAGCATCTTCCACCATCACAAATCAGTAAATATAGTTATTGAACAATTTCAAAATTTGCTTCTATGCCACTGAGACTCAACACTGAAAGTAAACGTGGACTGTTGAGTCAAAGCTGAAGGTCAAATAAATAAGCATCTCAAGAGCACTGCCATGCAAAATTGTACATGCAAAGTGATCACATCCTCAACCTATAATGAAAAATAAGCACTTTAAACGCATTACGATGCTATTTTTTTTATTCATCAAGTACCATGTGAAAAAAAGTGTGAAAATCAAGAACATGCAGGACCAATCATCTAAATGCAGGAGAGATGTGAAAAAGCCAGCAGGTTCTCTAGCTTGTTACCTGCGGGCTAGGGAGGCTCTCCCTCGCCTTAGTTGTGGGGAGAATGTCGGTACTGAGGCAGAAGGCTGCTGACAATCTACAAAAAACTGATAAATTAGACAGATGTACAGTGTGGTGACACTCGAGGTTAGAGAACAGGACAGCAAAAGCAAAACAAGAACATTTCCACATTCAAAGGGATTGAACACACCCATGGTGCTATTAACAGATGCATAGGGCTGATTTCACTCTTTGAACAATTGTTATACTGAAGGTGCATATCAGCTGGATGCCAGAATAAGGTTAAATGAGAAAATAGACACAGATTCTTCTGCTCACAAAGATTGGACTCAGTTTTTCTGGACCACTGGGGTCCAAAAAGAGCCAAAAACACAGTTATATATTATACTTTGTTATACTATGCTGCTTTGAAATAAAACACAGATAAGTCAACACTGCCATCTAATGGTATAAGGTTGGGTCTGGAAGTAATGATTGAATAGCTTTGAGCAGTTTTTCAGGAGTGTAAAACATAAATACATTTCTGCTTCAAAAAAAAAACAGCAGATGAGCTTTGTAATACATGTTGGTTATAATCAACATTGACATTTGATTAGAATAATCTTAGATGTTAGTTCCAGAACCTTCCACAAAGAGGCGCTGCGAGTTATGAAACAAGCTGATTCTGCAGCCATTTTTGTTGTTGTCATTTGAAAACATTCTCACTGGTAGAGCTTAATACAAAACCTCTAATAAAAAAAGCACCTGTGAACTTTTTCATATTGTTGCATTACAACCTTATACCTCAACAAAGCAGCGCTTAATTGAGAAGCAGAAAGAAATGTGTGTTGGTCTTTAGTTTTTTTTTTAAACCATATAATTAAACTATTTATCAGTTCATATTTAGGCCTCATGATGCAATACTTTGCAGAACCACATTAACTCTTAAAGAATGTTACTTTTATGCAACAAAATTTGAAATATTTCCAGGTAATAAATGCTTTTCTCCAAACTGATTTCAGTTAATCTGTTTCTACTGTTTGCAGCATCTGTTGTAACTGATGCTAATGAAGAAAATCCTAGTGAGGCATATTGTAATCAGCTCATGCCTGGCCTGACATTAACATTAGAATCTGTAGGTCTCATAGAGATTATGTACATGACTTACTTTTGGGGGACTGCTTTTTATCTTGGGTACTTTAGCTCCACGGCCACGGTGAATCTGCTCGTGGTCAAATTCCAGGTCCTCCAGCCGCTGCGTCAAGGCCAGTTTCTGCTGGATGGCCATTCGGAGGAGAGAGTTCAACGTTTTCTTCTCGTCCTCTGCTGCAGCTAGCTGCCTCTGCATCTCATCCAACTGGGTGACATATTCATCACATCTGCAGGGACACAAAAGTTTTAGATATTTGTTCCACTTGAGGTCAATTAAAGCAAGTTTTCTCTTAGATCCAGAGGAGTTTCACTTTGACAGAGTCTCTCACCTGGTGGCAAACATGGCCCTGAGAGAGGAGAAGGTGGCAGCATCTTCCTTTAGAGCCTTCAGCTCGTTCCTCAGTTTCATCATGGTCTCTGTCACCATCGCCTTTTCATTCTCATACTTGCTCTTTAAGTTTGCCAGAGCATTTTCTGCTGTCTGCATAAAGCAAAATTTGCCTGGTTTGAAGAATTTTCAGTAGAAAAATTATTCAACACCTTCTCTACCATTAACAAAAAAAGTTTTTCACCTGTTTATTTGCTTTGAGGACCAGTCGCAGTGTGGCTATCTGTTCCCTCTTGGTACTGAGGAGGGACTTGAGCTTCAGGATCTCCTCCATGCAGGACTCCTTGTCCTTGTCGAGCATTGTTGCCAGCTCTCTGGCTGCAGCTCTTTGCCTGGAGAGCTGCAGTGAACGGTCAACGGCCCTCTGGAGATGTTTGATCTGGTCTCGAATGATGGCATTCAGGTTGTAAATATTCATGGGCTCCTTCCGCAGGTCCCCGCCTGTGTCTGAGGGCCCTGGTGACGTGCACCTGGATATGCTGATGGATGGAGAGCCGGTGATATTGTGGATGGGGCTGCTATTACAAGATGAAGAGTCCACTGAGTTGCTCTGGGGGTTACTGTGGTTGGCGTCTTTGGATGGCGAGTCCATTGGACTGCGGAGGGAATCGGATGGGCAGGCTGCAGACACTGCAGCAAGGCGTCGCGCCAGGCGAGGAGAGAGCAAAGCCCTGTGGTCCTCTGAGCCTTTGAGGCTGCCGCTGCGTGTGCTGCGGCTCTGCCGGTAATAGTCCAGCATTACACGGTTTGGTGTCTCGTTGTTGCAGAGGCAGACGTGGTGGTAGAGCTGCGCCAGTTCCTCACTAAAGGTTACGAGCTCATCCTGCGCTGCATTCAGCATGCTCTGGCTCTCTGTTGCAGTGTTTGCTGAGGCCCGAAGTTCTGCCTCTAGGCTTGCAACCCTCTCCCGGCTCTCACGGAAGCTCCGCTCCAAATGTGAAATCTGATTTGAAAAACTCATTTAGATTAGATACAATTCAATAGGTGGTATGTAACAGCAGAATAATAATATTACAGCCTGTTATATACATTATAAAAGTCTTTTATTACAAAGACAGACATTAGTGTTTTTCCTTGGGTTTTGTTCACTTAATTTGTATAATTAAGTGAAAGAGATGGTTTTCAAATAGGATTAAAAAAAATAAGGTATTCACCCCCCTTTTACTCTAATACACATGAATGAAATTTATGTGTATCAGAGTTTGCAGCCTAAGCTGCATATGCAGCCTATTAGAGGTCACTTAATTAACGAACAGCTGTGTTTAATTCAGTTTTAGCATAGAGCATAGATTATAATCCCAGGCTTCAAACAGATTAACACATAATCTAAACATGAAAGAGGATCGACCGATTGCACACAGAACTAGAAAAGGAGGCTAGCAAAGGAGAGCATTTATTGGAGAAGTAGTCAATAGGAGCGAGGTAGGAGGAGCTGCAGAGATCCGCAGCTCAGGTGGGCGAATACATTGTAAAGACAACCATTAGTCATTGATTGAATAGATCCAGGGTCTCATTTAGAAAGCTTGCATATAGAAAAAAAGCAGGGCCTGAAACTTTTGTACGCTGACTGCCAAAGGTTGTGATTTATACAATTAAGCTTGGCTTGAAAGTAAGTGGTACTTCACGCAAACCCATCTGTACAGGTGATAGGGCTGGTCAATAAATTGCATTTGCAATTTGCAATAATCGCAATTTAACAAAACTCAATATTAATCACTCTATATTTAACAAGAGTAAGACTTAAATTTTCTCACTCCAGCCCTTTAGGTGGTGGTAAAACACTTGAAGTGTGTTTTTGCCGCAACACAGAAAGGTAGATAGCTTTGCTGCTAGTATGCAGGTCCATGCACGCAAGTAGAAGTAAGAACTTTTTCACATAAAGACTACAGTAAATTTCTACAATAATGGACCCTGGGCAAGCAAGCTTTCAAAAATCGTAATGCCAGAAAGTAAAAAAAAACTCTACAAGTTTGGGGTTAGGGCAAAGGAAAATCGAAATAAAATTTGCAATTGTAATTTTGGTTAAAAATAATCTCAATTTAGATTTTTGGCAAAATTGTTCAGGCCTAACAGGTACTCATATTTTGTCCGGAGTAGGAAATTAACAACAGAGATGGTTGCTAAGTGGAAACTCACTCACCTAGATTGCATCATAATTACTCTCAGACATTCAATTAAAACTTTGAAGAAAACTAATCATAGATAGACTTCACCAGATCGAAAAACGCAGCAGTAGGATATAAAAGCTGGCACTACTGAACCAATATGCCACACAAACAAAATAAGGTTAATTAGCAACTTAAATTATAAATTAAAGTCTGGACGCTTTCAAATGTTTCCTCTCTATTACCATCACCAGTTGTACTACAGACCAGAATATTCAATGTAATGAGGTGTGAAAAATTCACACGAACTGCTGAAAACATTTAAATACGGCCCAACTATCCATGTGTAATGGAGAATTTTAAATGGGAGAGTCAGGAGTGAATGAGTTTCAGGGATCCACCAGACCAAGGCAATCCCTCTTTATCTGGAGCAGATCAGTTTGGATAACTTAGATTTAGGAAAAAGGGAATGGAGCTTGGTGCACAGTTCTAAAGACGCACAAATAAATATAAATAAACAATCTGTGGTACATATAGAATTTCAAACATATTTATTATTTATAGGTATAAAAATATTAGATGTTTAATATGGGAGGAAATTTGAGGAAGCTTCATGTTGAACCCACTTTATTAAAGATCCAATACAAAAAAAAAAAAAGATTTAGAAACATCTAAATAAAGTGAGCTGATGTAGCCAAAACATTAAAATTTTATCTTATTACATTTATAGACCCTGCTTTTCAGGGTATTTTTTATTTTTATTTTTATTATTTACAGCTGTTAAACAATCAAAAATGTATTGACTATCTGCCTGAAGCCACTTCGAGGAAAAAAATATTTAAGTGCAATAAGCCATAAAAAAATAAATGCATAAATAAAAAAAAAAGACTTTGAATTCAGTAATAAACTCATTGCTGCCTGAATTTCCTTTATTATTATGATAATTTGATTAGACTCTAAAGATGCCATTAATAATACTTCCTTTAATTTACTGTTGCTCCCGAATATATTTATCTGACTAACACCTCTCACTAACACCGTTTTTTTCCCACCTCTCTTGTCAGTGGTTGCCATAGGTAACTATTAAAGAACATTGATCAGCTGGCTCCTATAATTACACAATGACATTCATGCAGCATCTTGCTTTTAGCATATATATGGGGTTATCATGAGGTTAAGCTAAAGTATGAGGTACAGCTGTCATTTATATAAGGAAACTGCTTTTATTTGTGCATGCACATGGTATTATAAATTTTTTTTTTTGGCATACTCCATTTTATTGGCTATTGGCTTACGCACATTTTAATATGGACTCCAAGCAATGTTTTACTAATGAGAACCGTGATCTTTACATGAGAGTGTCAGTGGGAGACCATGAAAGAACGCAATAAGAGGACCTGTTCAAACATTATTGCAGCATCATGCTGTGGGAATCTTTTAACAGAAATAAGATGGAGCTGAATCAGAGGGGACGCCTGTAAGACACTGCAGACCTGAGATTGTGGTGAAGGTTCACCTTCTAGCAGAGCAGAGTTTAAACATTAATAAGGTCTGAGTTTGAATTCCTTTTAAAGAATCAGCTAAGTTTTTAGTCTTTATCATTAAGGTAAGAGAAGATCATCTACAGGATTGACTGAAAAAAAATGCTTGATCCACTAAACAAGTTAAAAATCCAATTATGCAATGCTTTGTGTTTATCACATAAAGCCTCAATGACATAAACAGAAGTTTATGTCATTAAAATTGTTAAAATATTATTTTGTGACACTGTAATCCAGATGAACCAAGAACCTACCTGTTCGGTCAGTGCCTGGACTCTGTCATCATTGTGACAGTCTCCCTGCCCCTCAACAGCCTGGTTGTACTTCTCCTTCAAAGCCTTCAGCTCTGCTTTTAAGTCGATCACCTCCGTCACGGCCACCTTGTATTTACACTCCAGAATCTCAAACCCGTGGATGTCAGGATCATGGTGGCTGTTGGAGGATGGGGACGGGGAGCCTCCATCAGGTTTCTCACTCTCTTGCGGGTCTTCAAGCTCCTTGTCTGCATTCAGATGTTTTAAGGCATTGACGTGCTCAGTGAGGCGATGGACGCGCTCGTTCTGCTCAGTCAGGACACCCTGAGTGTGCTGCAACTGGGTCTGTGACTCCTGCAGGTTCATGAGCAGAGCTGCCTTCTCACGCTCCACCTGCAGGATGGACATAAACAACAAAAGATGTGCTAAAGATGTGTGGAAATGAATCATTACTTGTATCAGTATTCTTCAGTTATTTGTTATAACCTCCCTTACATCCTCCTCACTTTTGTGATGACAAGATAAACATTTCTCCTCTTCTAGACTTGTTTGTCACGGTTACTTTATTTGAACTTCTCAATTGTTGTTCTGACTCCTGATATTTATTTTCTTTTTGAAAGAAGATTTTTTCCTTTAACACATATCAGCCTTTATAGAGCAGAATGCTTTCATTTTTCCCCACAATGAAAAGCACAGAAGAAAAACTGACTTCCAGCTAAGCAGGAAATCAGAGAGTACAGATTAAAGGTTTCTTTAACAACCTCCAATAAGTATAAAACTTAAAAGATTCGATTTCATTCTAATTGTGGTGCAAATGAAAAGATGCTACTGCAGACTTCCAAATTTTCTGAGGGAATTTTTATATATACATGTATTAATAAGAGTCCCTTTTCAGCTTTAAGCACAAAAAACATATAG
>NW_015151190.1:323354-347092 GCF_000732505.1 Cyprinodon variegatus
GATATATATATATATCATATTTTTTGAAAAAATGGGTAATTTTACTTTAATTTGAAATAATTTAGTTGAAATAAAAGGACTTAAAAGCCTGTTTTATGTATAAACATTATATGTATTTTATATGCATGACATAAAAATGGATAACAGATTTTACTTCCTGAACATTTAATCCTACTGTTGAAAGCTTCCTCGGATTACTCCAGAGAAAAACATAAAAAATGATTACAGAGAAATAATGTCAGCAATGGAAGATATTCCCACTATTACAGAGAGAAATCTAATTCCCAGACTCCAACAGGATCTCAGCTAATGGTATTTGTGGTAAATGTAGAGTAATACGTTTATATGACATTAATGATAGTCTAATGTAGGAACTCAAGCATGATGTCAATAAAAAAATCTGACAAATCAAATATTAACGTTTTTCTCGTATCAGAGCTGGTAGAGTGCATCATAACCTAAACTCTGGTGTTCATGGATTTTAATATAAATCACTCTGTATGTAAAGTCTGTTGTAGTTTCTTAATCAAAGTGTTTTATTCTATGTTATAATAGTGTCCCTGCCTTTTAATTTGATCCTTTCCTTATAAACTTTCAGAAAATGAGCAAAGCTTTCAGATTTTAAAAACTGAAATATAATGCTTGAGACCGTCATTATATTTGTCCTCTAATCTGCTGTTTGATGCTGATTTATTTACCTCTGTCTTTAGATGTCACTTTAAACTAGGGCTGAAACAATTAATCAGAATAATCATAATTATTTGGTTATTGAAATAATTGTCCACTAATTTAGTAAATGTTTAATTCTTAACTTTGAGGAGTAATTATACTAAATGGTAAAAAAAATGTCTAAACATCTTGCATTTAGGATAAAAAAATCTGTAACCAAAAAACAATCAACAGATTAATCAATGTGCAAGATAGTTGTTAGTTGCAGCCCTACTTGAAACACACATGACCCACCTGCAGCAGCTGCTGCTTGAGCTTCTGCATCTCAGATAGGTTAAGCTCACTGAACAGGTCCGGGACAAGGCCGTCTCCCTTCCTTGTTTTAGCTAACCCTGTTCCATGGTGAAGGTGGCCGTTGCAACGATTGCTGTCCTCCATGTTGCCATTAGCAGCAGGGATGGCACTGCCGTTAGGAACAGTTGTTCCGCCGGTCTCCTCCGTGAATTTTAGACCCTCAACACCAGTGACAGTGAGAGCGAGATGCGCTCCTGCTCCATAAACGCTGTCACTCAGGCTGATGTGGTGGGCGAGTTCCTTCCGCAGATTGTTCTTCTGCTCGCGTTCAGTCTTGAGGGCATCTAGGGCTTCCTCCAGCTGTCCCTCAGAGATTTCCTTTAGACGCAACGCATCTTCCAGCTGGCTGTTGAGAAGAACAGTCTCCTCCTCCAGCACTTTGATTTCATGTTTCAGCCCCTCATACTCCACCTGTGGGCGGGAAAAAGGGGACACATTTTATTTACCTATCTGCATTGATTATTAACCACTAGCTCCAGTTTACAAATACAAAAATAAAAGTGGATAATTTTTACCACAAATAAACACCAACGATCCTTTTCATGTCCATATCTCAGGATACCTAGACTCTAATTTCATAAATTCTCCAAAGGCATAATTACTTAACGTCATAAGGAATTTAAGAAAATTATTTCTACAACATTTATATAAAATTGAGTCACATGCTTGGATGGATTTATAGAAGAGTGGATGAATGACAAATAAACTAATGGATGAATGGATGATGAATAAACAAACAGATGGATTAATTTTTGGATGAGTGAATAGTTGGATGGATGGATGGATGGATGGATGGATGGATGGATGGATGGATGGATGGATGGATGGATGGATGGATGGATGGATGGATGGATGATTAATAAACTGATGGATGGATGATAAAAAAAAAATGAAAGGATGGACTATTGGATGGATCGATGGGTGGACGATTTTGAATGAAAGAATTTTATGTTGTATTGGCCCCGGATTGCATAAACCACTTGGCTTCAGTATAAATCATGCAATTCACTAAAGGTGATTAAATTTGTAACAAAGTTTGTTTTATCTCAATCAGAAACTGCCCCATGGAACATCATAAAGGCCCATTTAGAAGTGTGACTCATTTATACGCTTAAGTGCAACAAAGGACGGCATTTCTTTTTGAAACTGATGACAAATCATTTAGGGATTGAATTTCCTTGTGACGGGTAAAGTGAGATCGCACACATGTCATGAGTGGGTGAAAAGTAACACCATAATGACGTGCAAACTCTAACCCAATAAGAGAATAAAGTGTTGATGATCATCTTTGTAACCTGGCTCTGCTTGAGTGTGGAAACCAGTTTCTGCAGGGTTATGTTCTCCTCCTCCAGCTCGGTGTAGTCCTGAAGCAGCCTGGTCTCTCTGAACTTGTACTCCTTGATCTCTTCCCTCATCCTGCTCCGCTGTAGTTCCAGCATCTCATTACTCTGAAGAAAGGATGAAACCGGAGCACCAGGGGGTGGGACAGGAAACACAAGGAGACACAAACGACACAATTTAATATTCAATAGTCCTACCACCTGACCATTGGTTATTGAAGAAATACTTACAACTGGGTCTGCCCTGAAAACATCTTTTACCATGCTGAAATATTTACAGACCAGTTGGTGTTGGTGCAGGTTTCATGTTGATGTTTGAGTATCAAAAATATTCTGATTTTAATAGTTGGTGATTTGATCAACTGTATTGGCTTCTATTAACTGTAAGTACACATTAAAAGCATAAATAAAAAGCTTAATTTTTGCTAAAATATGTAGGTTTTCAGAAGAGAGTTCATAGAAAGTAACAAAACAAAATCATGAAGAATTTCCTGAATATGTGAGCAGATGTACCCTGTTTTTGCTGCAGAGCTCCCTGCAGCTCCCCTGCAGCCCACTGTTCATACTGTTTGGCAGAAATGCTGACCCAAAGACCATTTGAGGAGAAGTGAAGACATTTATAGTGCTGAGACATGCTGAAAAAACCCTGATAATGTTTTTATTTGTGTGTGTTTCTCGTAAAAGTGAAGAAAAGTTAAGGTTAACATCAGCATAATAATCTCCAAAGGAGCAGAGGAGCTATTCCTGGGCAAGCTAAGATAAGAGAAATAGTGCCTCTACTGTGTCCTGGGCTGTCCCCTGGGCCTCCTCATGGTGGGACATACCTGTATCACCACTAGAGAAAGACATCCAAAGTGCATACCACCTCATCTCACTTTGAGCCTCCCCAGATGACGAACTCCTCACTTTATCTCTACGGGGGACAAGCCACACTGAACCACGGCCTCAGATTTGTAGTGGATTCTGATCCCAGCTGCTTTACAATTGGCTGTGAACCTCCACAGTACTTTCTTTGGATATTGGCAAGAGAAACACATCTTCAGCAGAAACGTATCTTCAGCAAAGAGCAGGGACAATATCCACTGGCCCCCCAACCAGACCCCTTCAGGCCCTTGTCTGCACTTAGAAATTGTGTCCATAAAGAATATAAACAGGACTGTTGACAGAGGGCAGCCCTGCTGGAGTCCAAAATGCACTGGGAACAAGTCCAATCTAATGCTGACATTGCAGGCCGAACCCCTTGCTTGTACAGGAACCTGAATGCCCTTAGTAAAGGGCCCCATAAAACATAGTTGAATGCCTTCTCCAGGGCCAAAAAACACATGGACCAGTTGAGCCACCTGCAATGAACCCTCGAGCACCCTGCAGAGGGTGTAGAGCTGGTCCAGAGTTTGACGGCCAGGACAAAATCCCACTGCTCGTCTTGAAGCCAAGTTTCGACAATCAGCCAGACTCCCTTCTCCAGCACCCTGGCATACAGTAGGCCTTCCCAGGGGGGCTGAGAAGTTGGATCCGACTATAGTTGGAACACATCCCCTGGTACTCCTTCTTAAGTAGGGGAATGAGTCTAATAGTCCATGGACACTGTTCCTGTTCGCAACTCAATGTTGAAGAAGCAAATCAACCATGAAACCCCCAGACCAGTCAGAGACCAAAGCTACTCGGGGCAGGTCTCATCCATCCCTGATGCCTTGGCACTTTTTTCCCCACCCCAGGAACTTCGGGCTGGTTGATAAATAAGTCTGGCACCACGTTATAGCAATAATAATGTGTATGTTTCTATAGATCACAAACATAGACTTTGTTATTCCTGTGTATGGACTCTCATCCCCAATGGCTGGTGCCCTGCAGCTTTAAGATATGTCTCTGCACATTTGAAACACCTGTTTATAATGTCAGCTTAATAACAGAGCTCGGTACCTATTTAGCTTTTAGATTAAGGTGTAAAGGAAAAGAGGATACATCTTAAAGGTGCAGGATACCAGCCATCCAAGACTAGAGTTTATGATCACTGCTTTAGACCAGAGGTTTTAACCCTGGTCTTTAAGGCCCACTGTTCTGCATGTTTTAGATGTGTCTCTGCTTCACCACACCTGAATCAAATGATTGGGTTTTAAGGTATTTAAGTCAGATCTGTCAAGACAGGAGAACACCTAAAACATGTTGGACAGTGGGCCCTGAGGATCAAGGTTGAGGACCTCTGCTCTAGACCACCCAGGGTCTTGGGTGGCCTTCTTTTTTTCCTTCTCTCTAAATCTTCCTACAGGATTTTTAGAAGACATCTACAGTAGGAACTTAGATGACATGGAAGAAATGTATATCACCTTAATTGTAT
This sequence comes from Cyprinodon variegatus, assembly GCF_000732505.1. Classification (NCBI taxonomy): domain Eukaryota; kingdom Metazoa; phylum Chordata; class Actinopteri; order Cyprinodontiformes; family Cyprinodontidae; genus Cyprinodon; species Cyprinodon variegatus. The sequence goes on from NW_015151190.1 coordinate 328,053, forward strand.
GCTTTCTGTGTTGTTTAAGCTAAAAGCCATTTTTTGTTTATTGTCAGATTCCATCAGATTTGTACCCCCTTCTTTAAAGGGCTGACCGGGCAATTTGGATGGGAAACAGGGCCCAAACATTGCAGCTTCTTAGACTTAGAATTAGACAACTTTATTGTAATTTTGTATAAACAGAGTGTATACAAAAATAAATATTGTTTAGTACAGCTTTTCAGCCGGTAAATGGACATTTCCATTCCATAAAGTGCAGCAGTGAACAAATGTAAACCATGTGGGAGAGAAAAACATGGTGCAAAAAACACATTGATATGGAAGTTCAGAGCATTTATATATGGTGCAAATCTGTATTACTTTTGGGTTGGTGTTATCAGTGTGATGCAGAATGTGATAATGTGATAGGTGGTGACCCTGGGGACACAGTCGTGGCTCAGGACAGAGCCTTGAGGGGAGCCTGTGCTAAGGGAGATGACATCAGAGGTGTTCTGTCCGAAGCGGACTTACTGAGGTCTGTTTGTGAGGAAGTCTAGCAGCTACATTCTAGCATATTACCACCTCTGTACTTAACAGTAGAAATGAGTTTCTAACACTTTTTTCTAATTGTAGTAATGTTTCTTGTGGGACTCTATAGTTTTGCTTTCATCAGACCACAGGACATGTACTATAATATAGTGTGAAATATTTTTTCCTCAGTGAGTAACCTTGACTCTTTCTAAAGTGTATTTCCCTTCGAAATCGGGCTTTTTTAATTCTATGAATTTTGCTCTGCATAATAATAAACCTAATCCAATCTGTGTGATAATAAAACATGCCATCTGAACTAGTCATTAATTTCAAACAAGCTCTTTTATGTGGCAGACTTTCATTTCAACAACTGTTGTGTTTTTATCTCTCTGCAATAGAGTACAGCCCAGAGTATTTTCATCAGAACGAGTAGTGATCCATTTTGTGAATGACTGTGTGGTGGGTGATGGGAGCAGCCCAGTTAGCTCTGTTACCGCACATGTGCCGAGCTCAGGGCATTTCACTTATTCCCCAGCTTAGCACCGGATTTGCCCCCCACAATGGGGTCGTGGCCGTAGTGTCTGACCTCATGCTGAACTCCTCAGCTTCCCGGAACCATGCCTGCAGCCATACATGCTTGTAGTCAGAGGTACATGCAAGCATAATCCTTCTTTTTTGCTGTTAGGGAAATTTAAAGTCTTTGTGAAAGGGACCCCTTGACATTTCCCAAACCTTTAACCCAGTTAGTTAATTAAATTACTGGTGGTAGAAAGTTTGTTTATGCTGTGGTACAAATAGAAAATATTTAAAAGGAAAATGTTTTTAACATTCAGCTACAATCAAAACATTAGGCAAAGAAAATAATAATTTGCTAGGAATAAAAAAAAAAAAAAAAAAAACTTTTAATACTTTAAACAACCTTCCTTACATTTCTAAATATTCCTGAAATGTGTTGATTGAAGACACCTCTGTCATTTATTTAACAATATAAGCATTATAGCTGGATGGAGCTCAGCCCCCAGACTGTAATGGCTTAAAGTACATAAACTTCATGCAATATATATTACAGGTATGCCTTATTTGAGGTGTACTTAGCTGATAGCAAACCTTTCCATTTTGCCTTCATCTTTGTCTAATAAATTATTACTAGCTGGAATCTGCGGTACTAGGTGAGGTTATATTTAAATACTTTTAACAGTTTCTAATTCATAGTGCCGTGTAATTTTGTACTAAGAAAAAACTATAGATCCACATTAATAAAGGTCTTTATCCTTTTTAATTTACTAAATACAATGATAGTTATGAACTCATATCAAAGGGTGCAAATAAATCACTAAGGTCCGTAAATGAACTGGTATCTAGAGACCAAAAGAAAAAAAACACATTACTTTAATGCTTTATTATATTACAGAAATAATAAGACTTTAAATACCTAATGTTGAAAAACAATAAAAAACTCAAGTTTGAGTACATACTGTAAGAGAATATTTTATGCAGTTTACAGAAAGTTAAACTTAATTTACGTTACATTTAATTTGCAAATATCTTCCTTGATGTTTATCTATTATTATAATTTTCCAATAAAGGGGTTGTCTCATGTCTTATGCTAAATGCCTATAAAGGATGTTTATTTGGATGCTTCAGGTGATTTTATAGAAGAAAAGCATAAAACAGATTTTCGGCTCCTCTGGGGTCAGGTGTGCTATTTATCTAAGATGTGCTCCAGTTCCAAAACACCTGAACAAAAAAAATCAGATTTATTAAGACTTTTTAAAAGCTGTGTAGTAAATTGAATTGTTAGTTTACATTTTATAATTTGAGCAGATATTTACAAAATACTGTAACTTAGAAAATGTACCAAACATACCAGCAGACCTAAGGCAGAAAATGAAATAAACTAACAATATATTACATTTAGATAAAAAACTACAGCCCTGGTTTTGATTTTAGATATCATGTAAACTCACCTCTCGCAGCTCCTGCACCAGCGCGTTGAGCCTCTCGTTCTCCGCTTGGGTATTAGATGCCACCGAGCGGCTGAGTGTTACCTCCGTCTGCATCTCCAGCAGTCGGCCCATGTAGTAGGCTTCCTTGGAGGCTGACTCCTGCAGCAGCGTCTCCTCAATGGTCTCTCCATCCTCTGCAACCTTGCGCTGATTGCTGTAGGCCTGGCCAAACGCCTGGAGAGGTTGAGAAGGGAGAGAGGTTGAGAAGGGATAGGGACATCCATTCTGTCCTGTCGCACACAATGAACCACAGAATGGATTTGCAGCTGGTTGCCAGTTGGTCTCCAGGTAAAACTGCCGCTCCCTTGTGAAGGAGCCGTTGCTCACGAGCAACCTGGTGCGCCATTGCTGAGGGCTGATGTTTCACTGATCAATAGACACAGTGTTCCCATTTTCCTGACACAGGTTTTCACATCACTGGAAGCTGACTTGTCACGATGAAGGCGCCAAGGCTTGATTGAGGAAATCAAAGCAGATGTCAACAGAATAAACAGGACCAATCAAAGTAACGCCTCTTTGATGAGGTAGAGCTGTAAAAAGAACAACAACAGCTGCAAACCTGTTCCATTTTCCCAAAAAGGTTCATGGGTGTAGACAGAATTTCATAAAAAGAAAATGGTTTTCTCCTTGATTTCCATGAGGCAGCATTATTAGTCGGTCAATATACATTCTGAGGCCTCCTTCACTTTCTCAGCTCATCAGCAGATTATGGATCTTTGTTCTCTCTGATATGCAATCGATCAATGCAGCTCTGTCTGGATTTTTTGTGCTTAAATAACCACACAATACTATGAACAATTCATAGTCAGAAACACTAAAGGCTTTAGGACGTGGTTTCTGATTTATCAGACGGCCTGCAGGATAAACAGAGCCATATCACTGGGACAAAATGTATGAAGAGATTAAAAATAAATCCCTCCTACTGATAAACATCCTCTTCTCTCTACATTATGAATCATTTATGAGATACAAGTATCCATTATTTTCCATGAGACATGAGTCCTGTGTCCATCTTTTTTTTTTTCCTTCCACATCATTTTTCTGTTTCATTTTTTTAGGAAGATCTTAGTCGCTATGAAAACAAAGGATTTATTTACTCTGCTGCAGTGATGCTAAAAAAAGGCCTGTATGTTTGTGCATACGATGAGCAGATCTACCCTTATAAACCTTTATAGTAAATTCTTGTTGACCTTTTGTTTTTAGTTTTTCTGCTGTTAGAATATGGATCTTCATTGGACCCATACGATCTGATTGGAAAATAAACTCAATCCAACTGGCAGAATGTTTGCCCTCTATGTCTGTTGTCTTTGGATGGACTGGAGACCTCTGAGGATAAAAAAAACCAGGAAGAAGCTGAAATAAAAAATGTGTGGAGGCTCTTGGTGTGCTGGTTCTTGACATTTTTTAGCCAACTTCATGATGTTAGATCATTTCTATTTGGTCATTTCTTTGCCGACAGGCCTGAGTGTGACCATAGGAGTTCAATTCAGCTTAAAACATTTTTTTTTTTTTTTAGAATTTACTCACATTATCTATGGCTAATATTAGAAAAAAATGTCTTTAGATACTTTCTTAAAGCTTAAAACCAAAAGGCTAAGTTGAAAAAAATCCTGCTGGAATAGAATTTGGAATGTGACCTATCATTGAGTTTGCTGCACAGTACTAATGTTAAACTATTCAATATCTCAGGGCATAGATCTTAGTGAAGTATCGGACTGAGACCCTGCATCAGTAAATTCCTAAAACAGTTCAATCAGAGCATGTGGTTTAAAAACAGAAACTCATTATGTGCAGGCAAATTGGGGAAGAATAGAGGCCTTTACACTAATGTCCCTAGAGAGCCTCTAAATTCAACAGGAGGTTTTGTTTTGCCTTTAAAATAATAGTTACAGTCAGAGCTGGCATATGAATTGAGTGAGCAATAACCAGTGTACTGAAAAGCATGCAAACGCAGAACATTTCAACCTTCAAGCACAAACAACCTGCCCAAGGCTTTAAAATAATTAAAAATAGTAATGCACAAAAAAGACCCATAGCTAATTTATTTTCATCACTAGGAGTACTTTTACTCTATTCCAGTTTTTTCTCTATTATTTCTCCTTTCAGATTCCCACCGAGTCTCCCTGCTGTCCTCTCTTGCTCTCCTGAGAGCAGCATGGGGGTTGTAGTGAATGACTTGATTATAAAGGACGAGCGTGTGGACCTACACACACACAAAATCCACAGCTGATTAATTCCAGGCATAGAGTGACAGAACAAGCTGGTTTCTCACTTCAGATGAGTTGCCAATGACATGTGGGCAAGCCTTGCAGCAAAGCAGCTGAGGCCGGAATGTGAGAAAAGAAAAATCTGGAGTGTTTTGGGGGTTTCTCGGTCCTGAATGGGTTGCTCCTGGTAGGTTGCCAAATAAACAATGAAGTCTTCGCATGGTCGCTGCCCCAACACAGTAAGTAGTGACACAATAATAAAGCAGCACTGAAGCAAAAATAAGGAATGTAATGTGCTTTAACTTATCCAGACAAGCTTTTTTTCTTTTTTTACTGTTTTATTTAAAAGGAGAAAAACACATCTGTGGTAACATTCATTTTGAATTCAAACTACCTAAATTTTCCTCTTCACTGAAAAGGTTAATAAACAAGGGGGGCATGCAGAACCGGCGCCTAACAGCCACATAGAGAGACACAGTGTCCCAGTTCCAGACAGTGAATCAGGCGCCACTCATCCAGAGAAGCACAGGAAGCATAACGAGGAACAGCAGATGTTTTTATAACTGACCTCTTTCATGACATGCACTTCTTCTCCACTTAAAGAAATCACAGTGAATGGTAATGATGGACATGCCACAGCCTTTAGAAGCTCCGGATGCTCACCAATGAGTTTCCAACACTAAAAGCTGCATCATGTAGTTTTTTATGTGACTCTAATGACATGATTGGAACTGATTGTGCATGACTATAATGGTAAAGGTATTAGTCCCTTTGTTAATGTACTTCTTTGCAGTCAAACAACAGTGGAGAGTACAGTTCCACCAAGAATTTATTAACTAAAATTGGACGACTTTTGGCTGAAAGTCCCTTAAACTTTTACCAACTATAGACAAACTGCAAAATTTAACATATTTAGACCAATTACTGTGCAACAATAAGAGTTACGGAGATTCAACACACTTAAAAAGCTAAGAAGACTCACATTTTCTATTTTTAGTGTAAATGAGGAGTAAACAATGAGATCAAAGCTCTGAGCTCTATAACCTTTTATAAAGGATATTTTACTTTCTTCAATATTTTGAACCAAGTTTGCACTTTATTCAGGTACTAAGAGATTGAAAGAGAGCAAGACTTCCAGCAGATAACAGGAAGCCTGGCTGGAGAATAACAGAGTTGGTCTGTATAATGGTTTTAGGTTTTTAACTTCTGGAAATGTTGGCTTTCAGAGCTGAAGGGACTACACGTAGATGTAATGATTCTCATTGTTTTTTCTACTCTGTTTTGTCACAGTTGTTTTTTTATACTAATCTAAGCCAGTTCACACTCTGCTTTTATGTCTACTTAGCTGGAGTTTTGTTAGCAGTCTTTTACCTGTTTTCACCTAATCCATCACCTCTTTATATGCAGTTGTGATTCATCAATTCTTTGTCAGTTTCAACTGTTCTCTCTTTAATGTCGCATTGTGCAATCTTAAGATCATATTCCTTACAGGTGTACACATTCCTGGCAAATAAGGTTGACTCTGATGTTATGCTCTCGATTTTTCTAAGTTTACTTCCCTTAATAAACATCTATCCAACAACATTCTGCCACCTATGTATCTGTGTTTCGTTCTCCAAAACAAAACATGACCAATGACTTGCTATTCACTAATGTAAGATGCTAAAAAGCCCCTTTTTAAAGGTAAACACTGTCTCAGACAAATCACCTCAGCTCATATAGATAACTGCGTAACTTTGAAGGCAGAAGGACTAGAAAAAAGGAGTTCAAAGCTGTTGTTATGGCCTATTTTTAGTATAAGGGAAATCAAAATTGACAATTAATAAATCCACCCCCATCTCCCGAAAAAATAAAAAACATGACTGAAAATAGGCCAAAGAACTTTAATCAGGGAATCTTTACTAGAAAGTCGTTTTACTAAGGTGATATTATCATGGAGTCTTTCATAGGAGTTCAGTTAAGTTCTCTGAACAAAAAACATTTAATGTCTTCATTCTTGGGGCTTCTTTTACCTTTTCTGCTTTAGTTTCCAGACAATAGAATCTTGCGCTAAAGATATGCATCCCTGGGGCCACACCAGGAGGAGCAAAAACAGCACTGCTGTTTGTGAGAGAAGGAAGAGGAGGAGGGGCAGGAGGAGAGAACAACCCTGAAATCCCTCCTGTTGTGTTGCATCCCATAATTGGGAGTCAGGGGATGGCTTTAGGGTGTGAAATAATGTACTTTCTAAGATAATGCCTCAAACAAGAAATTGTTTTGCACATACAGCATTATGAGATGGCCAAATCTGATATAAAACAGGATCAAAATGTTTACCTATCAGAAATATTTCCGATGAATGGATTCATAGCAGGTTTGATTAGATTTTTAAGGCCAGAGGACTTAGTGAAAATGCAAGGGGCTACAGTGAAAATGAGAATATCAAACCAGCATTTAGCATAAAGGACGTTTAAATGTGGTAAATTCCCTGAGCTCCAAAAGAAATATCTTCATCATCATCAATGGTCCAGCAGAGATGAAGGAAACAAGAGACTGTCTATGGAAATACTCATTCTTACTGTCAACTAGCTATTGACTTTGCAGAATTCGCTCCTCCTAGTTGAGCATGTCATGAGAGTAGATACTTCCTTGCATTGTGTTATTTACTCTACAGATTATTTAGTAAGAGCAAAGAGGAAAAACTTCCTTTTGATAGGAAGAAACCTCCAGCAGAAGCAGGCTCAGTGTAAGATGCCGTCTGCCGAGGCCCATTGGGGTATTATGAGACTTATGGACTAAAACTTGTAGTTGTTTCCGCAGGACAGGAGCCTAAAAGCTAAATGATCTGCCTCCCATTCTACTTTAAGAAAGTCTAGGAGTCACTTATAAACTTGCATATTGAGAGAACAGTGCTCTGTTAGGAACATAAGGAACAATCAGATCTCTGATATAACATAAGGCGTGATTGTTTAGGGCTTTATAATTGAGTAGGATTTATTAGGTAGCCAATGAAGAGAATCAAGGATAGGAGAAATATGATCTCTCTTTTTTTAATGATCTCGTTTTTTTCATCAGAACTCTAGTAGGAGGATTTTGGATTAACTACAATTAGGGGACTTCCTGATAAAAGAGATCTATATCAGTACAGTTCTATTTTTTTCTCCAATGTTGCATTATATTTTATGTTATCTCTGTTTTTCCTATCATAGTAGCTAGATCTGGTCTGGTGCTCTGTTTAGTTATGGCACCCTCCGGGTGGGAGGTATCAAAAAGGCAACTTCAATTGTAGATGAGTAAGGGTGTGCAAAATAATCGTCATGACGATGCATCACAATTCTAATTTTTGTGATCTACTGCATCGATTCTTGAAGGCAAGAATCGATTATAAAAAAAAAAGAACAAATAAAATACATTAATGGTTGGCGCACATCAGCCAAACCAAGTGGAATACAACTTCCAGTCCAGCAGATGTCGCTGCGGATGTGTTGACGCTCGCTGCCTTGTGTCACAAGGTGCTCTAATTGCAACCATCTGTATTTGCTCTCTTTGATTCTTCTGACAATGAAACTGGCTTGAAGCTCATCTGAAGCTAGTTTACCATCACTTGCTCTAACGTAGAAACAATTTATAGATCAGAGACTCTGTTTTCCTTTTGAGAGTCTGCTCACACTGATCCTGGTTCTGCTGGATGTTTCTTTCTGTTAAAAGGGTGCTTTTCCTCTCCACTGTCGCTGCATGAATGCTCGATGTGAGGGATTATTTTGAAGTCAATGACATAATGCAAGAAATATCTACTGTCGCTTTATGGTCATCAAGGAGTAGCAAATTAAATGCCAATAATTCAATAGAATGAGCTAGGTTTCTAGATAAAAAAACTTATAAACAGTCTGTCCGTAGGGTTTGATGGCATTGTCTCTGTAAAGTGCATTGAGATTAAATATGTTCTGAGTTGGCAAATAATAAACAAGCTGAATTTAATTTAATTAAAACAGGATTTGTCCTTTTTTTCCAGTAAAAGTTGTAGGTGTAGTAAAATATTAGTCTAATGTAATCACAGTAGTGCAGGATACTCTCCTGTCATGCACAGCAATAGTGTTGGTCAAGTCCTGGTGGACCTCCCAGCCAGCAATTAGGAATTTCAGAACCACGGAGAGAGGCAATCGTAACTGCAGATCTGAATTGAACTTAAACTTTATTGATCTCACAATGGAGAAATTTATCTCTGCATTTGACTCATCCCCTTGGGGAGCAGTGGGCTGCCATTGTGTGGCACTCAGGGAGCAGTCTGGGGTTAAAGTTCTTGCTCAGGAACCCAGAGTGGAGGCTGTGGGGATCGAACTGGGTACTTACAACCTTCTCAGAGTACAAGCGCCTAGCTCTAACCACTAGGTCAGCACTCCCTCCCCTACACTGCTGCCGAGTGTGTTGGAGTGTGTGTGTTTATACAGATATGAGTGGACGGAATCAGATAACTTGTCATTAGCATATCCAGAGCAGAGCTAAGGAGGACGGCAAAAACTTGACTTTTATTATCGATTTTTTGTATTTGTTTGATTGCTTGACCTTCAATAAACAAAATATCTAAATGCATTTGCGTGAAACTAACCAAACCATTGAATTAAACAGAGATAAAATTAACAAAAATATAAAACAACAGGTGGGCGAACTCAAAAATAACCACAAAACTCTGACAAAATGTTAAGGAGACACTTATTTACTCTGTAAAGTTTATAAAACATTGTCTTACTCAGGTTTGTACTTTCAGTGTGTACTTCTATGACACAATGAAAGAAATACAATACAGAACAAAACTCTTCTGCCTCTAGTAAACTCAACTAAAACTAAATCCTAACTTGCTATATGTATCATGTATCCTCATTTAAGAGCAGTATCTCCTGCTTGATAGTCTTGTTGCCTGTGTTACATTTTAGTAAATCAAATGTTTCTAAAGCACGGCCATATATATTGCATTGGCTAGTGAAAAGATAAACTGATTTTAATCAGAAAAAAGGATACAAGATAAAGCACTTTCTTTCTAGCCAGGACACTTTTCTTAATGTTTACCCTACAAAATATGCAGAGAGAGGAGCTTAATTTACTTTATGGGTGAACTTGCCCTGCAACCGGAGGGTTGTTGGTTCAACCCCCAGCTATGGCTTTCAGTGTTGTTGTGACCTTGGACAAGACACTTCATCTGCCTTGCCTACTGATGGTGGTACTTGGCGTACGAGTGTATGGCAGGCCTGCTTTTCTCAGGGAGCCCCAGGGCAGCTGTGGCTACCATTAAGCTTGCCATCAGCAGTGTGTGTGTGAATGACTGAATGTAGTGTAAATTTCTTTGGTAAGGTTTTCTGACTTGAAAAAGTGCTATATAAGCACAGGCGATTTACTATATACCTCCTTCTTTTATAAAAGGGTGTTTGTTTTTGGAGAGATTTAAAAGGGTAGTGGAGGAGTATAAATAACTGAACAATAGATTTGACTGGAGATACAAATGTTAAGCTATGCAGAAGAAGGGACAAAGCAGACTGTAACTCAGGCTTAGGTCCTTCAGTTTTTGTAGCAAGATCTTATTTTCTATTTTATAAGTCTGAAGTGGGGAATGTGATCTCTTCTGCCACCATTTGCTGGAATAGCAGCATCATAAATAACTTTAAAAAGCTCAACAAGCTGATAAAGAAGGCTAACTCTGTTCCAGAAACTCCTCTAGAACCTCCAGAGAGGATTTCATAAAGTGGAATTGTTCATGAAATTAATGTTGTCCATAATGAATAGGGTTGTCACGATACTAAACTTTTCAACTCGATACCGATACTAAGGAAAATATTCGATTCTCGATACCATTTTTGATACCACAAGGATAAAAACAAAGACTCCAAAATTCTACAGAAATATTTTAATTAATAAATAAAATACAATAAATAAATACAACAAATAATAAGAACAATATTTTGAGGTTGTATGCTGTGCACAATATTAAGCAAGCTTGATAAAAAATTTATAAAATTAAAATTAAGTTTTCCTTACTTGGCTATGCTTTGCACACATAACAATGACACTAGCCAAACCGGTTAAGAAACAAAAATAACTCTCAGCAGCTGCACCTCTTACAAAAAAAAAAGTGTGAAACTGAAAAGTGCACAGAATTATTCAATCACACAGTGTTCTGAAAGTGCATTGTCCTCTTTTTTTGCACTTTAGATGAATGACTGCTTAGGTGCCACTGGTGGTGGCACAGTATCGATACTTTTAAAAACGAGTATTGTATCCGGATACAACGTTTCAGTATCAATACTTTTTTGAGTATCGATACTTTTGACAACGCTAATAATGAATTATAGTCAACTGTTAGCACCCTCTTCAAAAGATTGTTAAACAACAAAAGAATGTAAGTCAAGGGCCTCTCCAGACCCACAGCAAGGCAGTTTGTTATTAAAGGCAAATGAAAATGCAAAGTGAGTTTATATAGCTAATATTCGTAGCGAGACAATTCAAAGTGCTGTACATGCACAAAAGAAACATAATATAATAAAAACACATTAAAAAGTAAATTGTATTGGCGTAAAGGTAATTAAACAACACAAAGGGATCATCCCTCCCAAAAGCTATTAACATATACAACTCATATAAAACCCAAAAGAGTCACAACATTTATACCTTAAAGATAAATAAAATACTTTTGAATTTAAATAATTTGAAATGAAAGATTTTTACCTGTATATTTACTGCAGCAAGACCCTAAAATAGAGGTATGATATAACATGTGAGCAATGAGTAAACAAGGAACAGAGGGGAGGGATTCAGCAACGCCCAGCACTGCCAATGTGATGGATATGTCAGTGATCAGCCTTATTAACACTGACTGATGTATTGGTGTTTAAATTCTAAATCTGCAGACTGCATTTTATAAACACACACTGTTTGTTCTACTGTACAACCAGCAGTTGGCTCATAGCAACATTTATGTCTACTTATCATGATCCATGCAAATATTTTTTTAGGCTTTAAAAGGATTAAGAACATACTTATAAAATATTGTTTTATTTGAAGAGGAACAGGTTTATTTACTGAGGGACAAGGCCAATTTTAAACATCATTCTATAAGATAGCCGTATAAAAAATCATCCGCTTCTAATTTACTGGAAATGTATTTTCTCCAATGTTTTCCTTAGGACCAACAAAAACAGACGGCCTGAGTTTCACTTCCAATGAAAGGCTCTTTTAAAATCACCACACTAATCAGACTGATGAGCATAAGGTTAAATTTCGCAAAGTGACTTAATGCATATATCAGCAACACCCATCAAAACATTTTAGAGTAGCCCATTAAATATTGAGTTCTTTATTATTTTCAAATATTGATGTCTGACTTGTTTCTCTGGAAGACAGTGATTAATTACACAAATAAATAAAAAATCGAAACTAAAATCAAATCAAATAATAATAAGTCTGCTATAGGGTTCCTTAATAATTGACACAATCGTGCAGCATGGGCATGGTTTTAAAGCTTGTAATTTTTTACATATACAGTAGCTGCAGACCCAGCAGCCAAACACTAGACAGTAGTAGCCTACCTTCTATAAGTTTATAAAAAACAAACAAATAAACTCTCATATTTTATTACAGTAAAAAATATCACAAGAACAACATGTAGATAATGACTTTTTAAACAATCTCTGGTTATGACCACAGCGTGGGTGGCAATTTTTCATTATGCATGTGTGATGAGACGCAGAGCCATATTTAGCCCTCTAACAAGGACGCTGAAATGTCGCCATCAGCTTCCGAGGCACGATAGAAAGTGCCAAGTCAAGAGATCTGTCATCTATAAAAACACAAGCACATGTTGCCTCAAGAAGAGGAAAGCGGGGCAGTCACAGCCAGCACGGGCTGCAGCAGCACAGAAAATCATCAGGATTTAATACCCATTTATGTCCATCTTAAGTTTGTCAGATTTGATCAAAAATAATCAATAAATACAGAATGAGGTCAGGTCCAAGCCTGAACCAGCAGAGATGTTTACGGCTTATAGCATCATTTTAGAGCAACCCGACACACTGTGCTGCATGATATAAATCCTTTAGTTAAATTTCCTCAGCTGCAGGAAAGCTCCATTACTTTGCAGCCAAACCACTGAGGTTGTATGACGGGTTCACAGATAATAATGGGGTATAAAATGCTTTCCATTGCTTTAATGCTTATTGTCTCTCAGATGACAAGGTGTTATTATGCTGACACAAGAAAGGAAAAACCTAATAGGTTTCATATTAAAAGCTCTTTCAGTAAGATAACACAATGAGGACAATACAAGCTGAGCTGCACCATCTGCCTGTGGATAAGCTATGGGCTGTTCCAAGTTATTCAACTTGGCTTCACATCCAGACGCTTGGATATTTCCCTGGTTTGTGTTTATGTCGTATTCAACTTAAAGGACAAGCAGTTGGTGGGAAAATTTCATTTAGTTTCCTGGGAATGTATGTACAACAAAATAAATCAAACGGTAAAATAATAACTGCAACTGTGGTATGTATATCATTGTTCAAGTGATTGATTTAACAGTAGACAGGAAGCAGTGCCGTGTCTGAGTCTATCAGCCAATGAGAGGACAGCCTCTGCACGCTGAAAGTATGTGCCTTCCGTGTCATCATGACACAGGCAGACACCCACAAACACACACTAAACATACATAGCCTGAAGCCAACTTCTGCAATCTTTTTGGTGCCATTCATTTAAACGCCGTCAGGCAGAAGCACAAACAACGTAGACCACTCACTAGCTGGATAAATGCATTTAGACAGATGGAGGGAAGGAAGAAAGCAAAAATGAAGGAAGGAAAGAAAAAGGCAAGAAATGAGTGCAGGGCAACAGATCAGATATGAGCTCAGTTCTTAATGTAAAACAAGCAATCATTCACCCAAATGACAGCTGGTATTTATTTTTAAATGATTATAGTCCCTTAAAAAGTATTTATGTCCATTAGGCAGTTTCAACTTATTTGACACCACAACCTCTAACTTAAAGTGTCTTAATATGATTTTATGTAGAAAACCCCCCACATTTTTATCCCCTTTATGGGTTACTTTTAAATGGCGTCATTGTTGTTTGAACTGTTCATAAGTGAGGGATGGAAAACAGAAATAAAATTCCTTGAATGTGCCCCCTTGTATTCTGTTCTAACTTATGGCATGTATTTGCATCTAGCTATAATGAGTCAGTAGTTAGAATCAAACCTTTTCACAAAGCAGCTCATTCCCAGTCAGATAACACAGAAAGCATTTGTGGACAACAATAGAGAAGCTCTGCTCTAGATTTCCATTTAGATCTAGATCTATTTAGATCTTAACTTTTTAAGATGTAGTTCAAGATGTTTCGGCTTGTTTTCCTGCATGAATGGGAAGCTCCTTCCTAAATTTTTAATCCGCCTGCAACTTTGAAAGTTCTCCCAGTTCCTTAAGAAGCAAGTATCCAAACCTGCATGAAGTTCCCAAATTCACTAAAGTAATGGGGGGTCCAGCACAAAATTCAGTGGTGATTTTCTTCACCGATTCATTTTAGCACAAAGTCCTCTTCTAATCAGAGCACCTTCTTTCAGATATTTGTTTTAACCTCTATGTACAGTAGCTGTGAAAAACTGAACAGCACTTCAGAAATAAGTGGGATGAGCACGTATGACCGCCTTACATAAACATATCAACAGAATGATTGACAGTTAGGAGGACCACTTATTTTCATCCACCCGGAAAAAGAACATCCTCCACTATACCTTTAAGTATTGCTATCAGACACATATCACTGACATTGTTTTTTTTAAACACATTTTAACGTCTTACATGAGCAATTATTGTGGTTAGTTTAACTGAACATAACTAAATATAAAGAGAACTAAGTTTTTAATGCCTCACAAAAAAATTTGATGTAATGTTGCATATGAGATCTACAAAAGATTTTACAATATTTCCAAATGAAATAAGTAGTCTGGCAAAGTTTAAAAGCTCAGAAAGATTTAATTTATTTAGCGGCCTTAAGCTGAAGGTCTCTCTCAGTTAAACAAAACCGAACAAATACTTAAAAAATCGTGAATTTCTCTCTCACTCTCTTGCAGCCTGTACTGTACGAAGAGCCAACAGCTTCTTCAACTCAAAGGTGCCATTCTTATATCACACCCTCTGTTCTTGCTTTTGGAACACTCAGACCAAGCATTGCAAGCCAACTTCATGGTTCAGATAAACGGTTCCTATCAGCTGTAACTGCACCATGGTATGATTCTCCATGGCAGGAAATGGACGGCGTGATCTGCTCCAGAAACTGCATTCTGTTGTGCTAAAAAGCCTTCCAAAAGTTGGAGTGAAAGCATTGTTAGTGTTTTTCTTTTTTTATTAAAATGTTGGATCTTTGAGTTTCCCACACATGATCAAGGATCAGAGCCATTCCAGAATATTTTCTGATTCTGGTTATGGTCCGATTTGTCTATGCAACATAACACTCCATGTTGCTTGCTCTTATACTGCACTATAGGCTCTCAACTTAGGCACAGTAGCTCATAGATATTAAGTAGCAGCCTTCTATTAGAGCTAGACTGTGAAGGCCTTTATGGCTTTTGTATTTTTCAAATAGAGAGAACTTGGTTAAATATAAAATGAGGATTTAGTGCAACCAACACTTTTTAATATAAAATAGCCTTAGTTGCACACAAATGTCCTCTCTTGGTACATCTCACCATGTCTGATTACATGTTTGTGAACAATTGTGACTGAAATGACTGATGAACTCATTCTTACCCACTACCACCTCTGAATGTGTGACATTAAAACAACAGGAACGAAATGAAAAGAAATGAAAAGAGCAGAGCAAAAGGATATCAAAACTGACTACAGTTTCCAGAGTTATTTTCTGTTTTGAGAAAATGAAAACTGAAGAAGCATATCAGCTTGTTAGTGGAGGATTTTTTATTTTGTGAATAGAAAAGTTTTCCCCAAATGAAGAGTGGCTGAATTTTTGCTTTGCTTTAAGAGTTTGCAGCACACACAGCTAAAGTAGACCACTAATCAATACAGTATCCTGCAGGCAGGGGTGTCCTGCTCCTACTGTATTTCACTGCAGCAAAAGATAGCTTTCTGTAATACCGATTCTGTGCAGGTTTAGCCCTCTCTAGAGAATGTCTTCAGATTGATTCCCTCTTCCTTTCATAGGAGACACACAGTTTCATATCAAGCAAAAAAAAGAAAAAGAGCCAAGTAATATTTCAAAGCTGGATGGCTTTTGATTACCAGACTGGGCTGCATGCCTAATCTGTTGCTATCGTCACAGGTTGACATAGCCAAAACTGCAAACCTAGATTTCATCCTCCTCTCTCTTCTTAACAAAAACAAAAATTTTCATAATTTCAATCACACAGATGTGATTTAAAACCCAACTACATTTACGTCTTTTTGAAGTATAGATGCAGTTACGCTTTTTCCTCTGATGCATATTGAAATCACTCACTTATGTGAGCCATGTTTGCACCAGCATGCACTGATTCGCACAATATGTGCTACACTACACACAATAGAGTGCCGCTTCGTTCTGACATGATACATTTTCACAAAGCGAGGCAGAAATCGATGGATAATTACCACTTTACTCCAAGGGGTAGTGCAGGGGAGGACAGAGGAAAAGGGGGAGGCGGGTAACAGGAGACAGTGAGCTGATGGTGCAGAGGCGAAAAAAGGAGGGGAAAAAAAAACACCATCACAACAGGCATTGATTTAGCTCCTCTGGTCTGTCCATGTTTACCGCCCTCGTTCTAACCCCTGACACAATTAACAAAGTAGAAAGCAGAAGAGGTGGAGCTAAAAAAGCCCCACCTGAAATAGAGTCTTTGTCACTGGTGGAAGGCTGATTTACATTTTCTCTTTGTGAGTGAAAAAATGTTGCTAAGTGAGTTTAGGGTGACAGATTCTTCTTAATTTGACTGTTTAATAGTCATACCAGCGACATTTTGTTTGGACAGGACAGGTAATGTTAAATTTGTCTAAAACAGGACTTTTATATTACACTATTTTATGCAAGATCTTGTAATTCTGGTCATCCCACATAAGACAGATCTCAAATTGTTTGAGAACCTAAATGAAACACTTTATGTAGGAGATAAAGCCAAGAGAGAACTACAGAGGTTTTATCATTATGTCTTAAATGATCATTCATATTGACCGCTCCAGGGTGTACCCCGCCTCTTGCCTGTAGACAGCTGAAGTTAGCCACCAGCACCCCTCGCAACCCCACTTGGGATAAGCGTGACAGAAGATGGATGGATGATAATTCATATTAACACACTGTCCGGGCCATTACTCCAGCTCTAAATACTGCTGTGATGGCATCCCCTTCCTTTAGCCTCTTATTTCATCCTATCTGAGTTAGATCTGCCCAGAAACAGCACTAACAAGCCAGAGCCGTGGGGACTGAGTGCCTCCGTCACTGCTTGGGCAGCTATTCATAGATGCTTAAGGCACAAAAATAAACACGCACACAAAGTTACAAGGAATGAGTTTGATTGAGCCGAGCAGAGAAAGAAACATGAGCAAAGAGAAGTGAAAGTGTCTCTGTATAAAGTGAGCAAACTCTCCAGAACAAGACAGCGTCCAAGTCCAGCCTCAGTGGGCTGCTTTACTTGAGCCCTGCAGGCAGCAAACTGATTTGGTTTACAGGCTGAATAAAAAACAGTGTGGGAATAAATTTTTTTTTTCTAGAACCTGCTTTTAATTTTTATTTCTATTGGATCCTAATAGAATAGATAGATCCTTGTGTTTCATTTCCATTTGAGTACAACTAGATCTCTAACCAGCTTGAATTTGGATTGGGATATTCAACCAGAGAGAGTTTGACAAAAAAAAAAAAAAATATGCAAACACAGCAGCCGGCATGCAAACCTGGCTGCCTTCTATGAGAACTCTGACACTCTCAGTGCACCAATCAGGCACTAGAAATCTTTATTCTTTTATCTTTAAAATCAGACCCTGATGTTTTTCTAAGGATTGTAATGAAAAAAAATCATTTATCCACATTCTATCTTATTCAATAATTTAATATAATAAAAACTGACCCAATTTCTGCATCCACAAATATCTCACTAACCATGTTTAGACTAGAATGCATTTCATATAGAAAACAAGCAAACAACAACAACAACACAAAAGTTGTTTCATTTATAGATGAGGATAAAAACAGAAGGTATTATGTCTTAAATAAGCAGATGACCATTAAGGACATATTTTTCAGTGTCTGACCTGCAGATCTCTGCTGAGATTGACCGTTTGAACTGTCTTATTGGGTAGCATTTCTTGTACTGGAAACCAGTAGTTTATATAGCACTAGAAAGAATATTGTCTATTTCAGCAAATATGGTACCATTATATCTGCAGACAGGTCAAGTAAATAAATACACTGATGAACTTTGAAGGAGGTTTCGACAGGATTCTTAAATAAAAAAATAATGACGGCTCTCTTCCCAGAATGTTAAGCAGTGCTGAGAGATGTTTTCATTCCTCTCAGCACCAGAGGCTGTTCCCTTTTCCATCTGCAGTTTGCTTCCCCCTGATAAGGCACCTCTCCAGAGAACATGGAGCAGAGAAATGATGGTTATTGTAGTGGCAGGTCTGCTCTCTCCCTCACACAGAGGTCTGTGACGGGAATATAAGAAGAACTATGTTTTTTTTTTTGTTTTTTTTTTTACTGGGGACAGAATATCATGCAGGCAAAATCTTCCTCTGTCGGAGCAGAGGTGGAGAAATACCCCCAGTGCAAATGCCGACAGATCAGAACAAAGAGCCTTGCTTCATATGGCTCATATCAGATCTGTGCTGAAAATCAAAGTATCTGTTTAACGCTGTTTCCTAAAAAATATTCTAAATTACTGCTAAAATAATGTAACATCTTAATTATTACAGGAATAAAAACAAAAAAATTGTAATGCTGAGTTTATTATTATTTTTTTTCCAAATCTTTTTATTGAAAAGTCAGAGCTAGAAACAATAGATCGTCTTCATGGTTACAAAAGGCATTCCATTTTTCAAAACTTTATACACATTCAAAAACCACACCCTCCCCCAAACCAGACTGGACCCAAAAATAATTACAATTATTGTGATTGTAATGAATCAAATGAGTTAATTATTTTAATAGGGATTTAGATTAAAAATACAGAATCCACATAAACAGTTAACAGCTCAGCTGAGAGACAGGAAATCCTCCTTATATGTAGCAATCAATTTTAACAATACAGTTGTACTTAAATATCAACTTTTCAGGCCAAGGAATGAAAAAGGAGCCTTAAAACCGCATCCAGTCATTCACACACTGACCCCTTGCT
>NW_015151190.1:348391-350324 GCF_000732505.1 Cyprinodon variegatus
TGTCTACATTACATCATTACATGGTTTGAACGGATTCTGCTCTCATGCCTTTAGACACATCTTTCCCTTGATGCAGGATCAAAGCTTAAGTTCCCTAGACGGGCTTCTCCCTTGCCAGATATAGTACTGTAGATGTAACACTGCCAGTTTCTGAGGCCTTTTTTTCAAGAACCACAATTTTCTTTTGTTAAGTTAATGAGAAATATAAGAGATTTCCTCCAGCCAACACTTAAGGGACGGGGGATTGCTGAGCAACTCACGCAGCTGAATAAAGCCGTGTTCATTATTTCCAAAGCATTTTACCAAATTCACTTTAAAAGTGTGTTTATTTTTTGGTTTTGACTCAATAACTTTCTAAAACCTCTGTAAACCTCCCTATTGGTGACCAACCCAGGCCTTCTTACAACACAACCAATATCCCTAAACTTTTCTCACTAATCTTACATAATAATGCAGAATGATTATATATTATATATATTTCCAGAAAAATCAGTCAGGCTGTCTCCTTTAGCGGAACTTGGCAAACACGAATATACAAAGAACCACATCTGCATGATGTAACCTGTTAAGTGCTCCCTGAAATACTTTACAGGCTGATCAAGGGATGCTACATGATTTTTTCATGCAGTCTTAGAGGGGGGGGGCTGGGGCTGTGCAAAAATGCCACACAGAAAGAGCTGAGAGATACATATTTAATGTCTTCATCCTTCAGTGTTGTGCATAGAACATAGTCTGTGAAAAATAAGGATTTCTGATCAGTTGCTGCCAGCCTTTATTGATTTTTGTTAAATGAGAAAAGATCAATTTAAGGTCTTAGAGAGACAATTAAAAAAGCTTAGAAACCATAAAAACCTTATTAAAGACAATCACTTGGAATCAGGGCTACAAAACATGAAGGAAACATCAAATGACTATAAAACATGTGAGCTACAATAAGCCAGATTTGTCCCTATTTCCCATCATTCTCTCGAACCTACTCTGTGATCTTTAGGGTCTGAATAACCAAATTCTGTATCACTTTATATCTACAAGTCCATTATTGCAGGGTAGCTGAAACATAATAGTGCTCTCAATATTGCATCCAAGCAGCTCCTTACAATTGCAATATTGACACACTGATACTGCATTGAAAAATATAATTAAATACAATACACACTCAGTCTTCGATTGGGCTAAATTTACTTAGACTTAGAAAAACTTTATTGTAATTTTGTATACACAGAGTGTATACAAAACTAAATTTTGATATACGGTATACAGCTTTTCGACCGTGAAAGAGCAGCAGCTAGGCAGTGAATGAACATTTCCATTTGTAAAAAGCAGCAGTGATCAAAAGGTAAACAATGTAAAAGAGACATGGTGCAAAAGGCATTGATATGGAAGGTTCAGAGCAGTGCAAAGATAAATAAATATATATGGTGCAAAATGCAGTACAAACACTGAGTTGAGTTCTATTTTGAAGATACACTATGTAGTGCAAGTATGATGTTTAGTTTAATTCAACGTGGAATAACCACAGTAATCTGTAACAAGACGCTCTATGAGTAGAGTCTATTCTCTGCTCAGCTCATTTAATGATACCAATTTAGATTCCTTGAGGGTCAAGTGGGAGACGGACTTGGAGGAGTCCATATCAGATACAGTTTGGCAAAAAATTATTCAAAATATCTATTTGTCCTCAATTTGTCTGAAACATGTTATAGTTCAATTCAAGGTAGTACATCGTTTACACTGGTCCAAGGACAGATTGTGCAAATTCAAAAGGGACTTAGATCCGACGTGTGACCGTTGTAAACAATCTCCATCCACACTTTTACACACATTCTGGTCTTGTCCAGAGTTACACAGATATTGGCAAGGCATTTTTGACACTTTTTCAGGAATATTTGGACAAACTGTCTGTCCATCACCTCTCATCTCTCTCTTTGGGGTG
>NW_015151190.1:351169-368236 GCF_000732505.1 Cyprinodon variegatus
ACAACATCAATATTTTCTAAATAAAGACAAACTATACTTTCCTGAAACCTTTGCTAACAAATAGATGCATATATTTAAACATCTATGCTGTGTAAATAAAAGGTGGACAAAATTCTTTCAGGTTTGAGTTCTGGGGCGAACATACTGTATTTCAATTTTCATTACCTACTAATATCCACATTTAATGAATTTGTATCTTATTATTAAAGTAGTTATTTTTCTATGATTTCACTTAAGAATTCTAGATGACTTGCAGAGGCATATAATTTAATCTTTACCCCAAATGATTCAAAATTTACAGTAGTTCTGAAAAGAGCACGAATTCTGTATCTATCATCTTTAATGTTTGTATATTGATGTGCATAATTAACCGCAGTGTTTCTGTTCTGAAGTAGTTGTTAATATGTGCAAATTTTTTATGTTCAATAAGTTTGAACATTCCCCTTCAGAGTATTACTACTGCCACAGTCTGTATTAGAGGGAAAAATGGTAGGGGTGGCTGATGATTGGCTAAGGGTGTCCATGGCCCCCCCTGGCCCCCCATCTAGCTCCACCCCTGGCAAAAAGCTTCCCCTTCTCCTCATCTTGCCTTGTTTGCTCTCCACAACCTTCAGCTACAAAGTCATGCCATCAACAACATCCTGTCACCTGCATCCTATATTCATGTATGAATAAACAGAAACCCTGCATTCCATATTGAGAGTCTTTCTATACATAACATGGGTTATTGGTCCAGTCTTGGAAACAGGATGACAGTTAGGGTCTTTCATGTCAACAGCATGTTCTGTTGTTTAGGCATCTATGCAAAGATTTCATTGAAACCCAATAAAGAATAATGTTGTTTGAGAGCAAACATCTATGATGTCTTTATATCAATGCTTACCTTTATATACAGTCTTCTCTCTCTCCTTCTCTTTTTTTATATAGACATATATTATTTATTGAGGCGCATAGTTCCAGAGTTTGGAATGGGCCTACAGGCTTCAGTCCTATTTAAACAGTATCAACAGCTTCCTATATTGAGCCTATATTAATATTCAGTTAGAAGGATTTTCAGTTTTTTACTCATACATGAGATCAGATTAATGATTGTTGTTTTGCTGGAGGAGGACCCTCCCAGATGATTAGCGCTTGTTCTGACAGGCTCACAAGTTTACGCACAGCTGTGCGCACTGCGCTCAAACTCTTACCTCCTGTAACTGCTCCAGCTCCCTCCTGAGAATGTCTTGATCGGTTTCCAGCTCTGCATATTTAAGCTTCAGCGCCTGGTTCTCCTCCAGGACGGCCAGCCCGCACTCCGCAGCCCGGATCTTCTCCCGGTTGGCCTCGGCCAGCTCCTGGGTGAGCCTCTCCACCTCCGCCCGGTACTGATCCACCGATTCCCCGCATCCTCCACCGGCGGCCATCGCCCCTCTTTCCGCAGTGTGTCTGTGTGCCCCCCCACCCCTGTAGGTGTATTGCGCCGTCGTGTCGGGTGGAGGCAGAGGCAGAGAGGCGGGCGGAGGCTGAAAGATGCTGAGTGTCTGCCCCTCCTATCCTCTCCTCTCTCCTGAGAGGAAGCAGCGGGGAGAAAATATCCCAGAAGGAAAGTCATAACATGGCTCGTATATTTCCATTAATTTCTATATGCAATAAAATAACGAGGAATAAAAACAATAAAATCACCAAATCAAAACAAGGTCAGTGTTGATGACACTCAGCTGAAAGGATGGCATCATTTCTGCTTATTCATGGGTTGAAGGGCGCCACCTGTTGGTAACTTTGAGGTGTAGCAGGTTTTGATAGCCCACAATTCTCTATTCAAACATCTTCAACTGTTCTTTAAAGCAAGGGAGTATGGCAAGACAATTTAACATAAATTCGGTTTCGTCTGACCATCCATAATTACATTCCAGATATCTTAAAATACATTTTGACTAGAAAAAAACACATTTTAACTATTCAGAATGGTAATTTAAGATATCTGTATTTACATTTTGATTAGGTAGTATATTAATTCAAGATATCTTAAATGACATTTTGACTAGTGAAAATTCCTTTCGCGATATCTCAAATTACGACAGCGGATTATTCATTTAAAGTGTCACATATCAGTAATTCATATGTAGGGGCGCTGAAAATAACAGTAAATGGAGCTGATTTAACTTTTCCTCCTGTGGATTAAACTGACAGTAAGGATTTTTTTAATGAATGATCCTCCTGGAAGCCCATTAAAAAGATCATTACATATTTTGACTAGTCAGAATGTCAATTTAAGATATCTTTAATGGAAAAGCTGAATAATTCAAGTTTAAGATATTTATAATTTAGTTTTCACTAGTCAAAACTGCATTTCTCCCATCCTAAAATACATTTAAGATATCATGAATTATCGTGCCATTTAAGATATCTTTAATTAGAATTATGAATAGTCTAAACTAAACTCGAGATATCTTGAAATTACTTTATTACTAGTCAGTAATTCATTCTAGATATCTTAAATTGACTCCTCCATACACGTTAATGGTAAATCTGACATAATTTCAAATAGTCAGAATGTATTTAGAGATATCTCGAATAGGTATTTTGACTAGGGAAAATATAATTAGAGATATCTTAAATCGCTAAAACGTCTAGTCATAAAACAATTTGAGATATCTTGAATGTAAAGGCATTACAACCAAATTTATGTTAAAATGGTTTGCCATAAGGGTATCACTATGCTATAAAAGTTGTTGGGGACGCTCTAAGGGTGGTGGCTAGTGGACCTACAGCTACTCAACCCGAACACTTTCAATAGGGTTTATATTTTCCCAAAATTAGCTCAAACATATATTTATTGAATGCTTTCCTATTGTTGAGAACACAATAATACCACAGTACACTGATATTTATAGTTCTAGACAGATGCCTGCCTTTAGTGCATCATTTATAAAGGGCTCAAAACATTAATATATAAAAAATCATGAATAACACTGAAAAAATTATTGCAACCACTTTTGGCATTTACTTAATCATATTTAGTTTCTTTAACAAAATTGTCCTTCCTTCCTAACATTAAACAATTGTGTTAAAGTAACTAAATATGATTAAGTAAATGCCAGAAGTTGTTGCATAAATTTTTTCAGTGGATACCGATGGCAACATCAATATATCAGGAATCCCTAGTATGAACACAACGTCAATTCATCCATCCATCCATGCATGGCTTCCCTTTCAGCTGCATCAGTGATTATCCTCCTTCACAAGCAGCAAAATCAAATTTAGAGATTTGTGCCATATGTCGTCGATAGCTAAACTCTATGTATTGAACCGTATATTTCAAAAGTCATTTATGCACTGATTTTTATTATTTTTGCTTTAATTCTAGTAGGTTTCTTATATTTTAATTTTAAGTCTGTGTCCTGTGTGTCTGGCTGTCTCTGGGTTGGCTGGAATAGCTATTTCTGAGTCTTGTTGAACTACAAAAGACAAAAAGATATGTTGAGTTTTATTATAGCATTGCATATTTTTTTCTTGTAAACCTGGGGACATATTTTATTGCATGTTGCATATCCCAGTAAATCTGATTCACATTTAAATCTGAAGCTCTCCCTCATTGTGTCTCTTCTCTGCTTAAAAACAGATTTATGAACCTGTCTACCAATATAATGATGCCAGAGAAACACATTTTCAAGATATCTAGAAGTTCTGCAGTCTGATTCTCTGTTAAATAAGAAAACAACTGATATGTGATAATTTTAATAACTCTGAGTAATGGTCCTCCGCGAAGCCTTTTAAATTATATAAAGGTACACTCTCTTGCCATTTTTAGCTGAAAAAGCTCCATATGTGTAACAAACAGATTTCTCGGTAGCATGATCTCTATTTTTTTTTTTTTAACCAACCCCTCTCCTAACTTTTACTGAAACATAAATGCTGCATAAATGTTGCTGTGTCTCTCCCCTTAACTGTTGGCTAAAGGAAATGAGTGAAAAGGGGGGAAAAAGCAGAAAGCATTGGTGGGGACTGTCCCCTCCATGCCAAAGTTGGTGGGAACGTGTCCACCCCAGTCCTTCAGAAAGTTACGCCAGTGCTTTTTAGCCCCATATTTATATGTATTTTAGACCTTCTAATGTGTTATTATTACCTTTAATGAAACAAGTATAACCTATGGTGATTTGCAATGCCCACTAATGTGCAATAATACAAAGAAATTAACAGACAGACAGACAGATAGACAGATAGACTGATAGATAGATAGATAGATAGATAGATAGATAGATAGATAGATAGATAGATAGATAGATAGATAGATAAATAGATAGATAGATGCCTTGCTGTTTTTTTGCTCTTTTGTTATATTCAAAGGTAAAACCAAAATAATAACTACTCCGTCTCAAGATGTGGGACAAGTCCCTTCTATATTAGAGACAGCCAGTATGGGTCTGTTTCTGAAAATAGCCACTCACATCGGACACTTTGATGTTTCCTTTTGTCAGATGTAATCAGTGCTAATGAGAGAGGGCAGGCAGAAGAGAGGAACAGACCTACATCAGAAGTACTGAGAACAAAGACTGAAATGGACCAGTGTCACAGCCTCATCCATATTACCTCCACTGGCCCAACCTAATAACCTTCAGATAAGATCTCATGTAACATTAATGTTGAACGTGTTTTCTTTCTTAAAAACAGCTGGTCTCTTCAACTAAGCTTTTGGCTAAAATCCTATGTTAGATTGTAATAGATGCCCCAATGCTCATCAGCGTTATTCTTTATGCTCAAAATGTTCAGAATCATTTGTCTCTATTTTTATTTTTCATTCTTAATAAATATAGTTTTGCAAAAATAATAGCAGCTACCAATATTTTTCTTATTATCTTTTGATCCAAATTCAGCATTTAAACGTCCATGGCAGTGATCTTACTATGCAGGGCACCTCTTTATTTTAGCAGTCTTTTCAAAAGCTGTGACATCTCCTGACCACAACCTATTTAGGAGACCTCAGATTATCTGTCAGCCTTAGATGTAACGTCTGGTGTCTCCAGGATCTCTATTTTCCACTGCTATTGTTTATTTAGAAGCAGGACACCAGTAGAGAGCTGAAAATTTGAATACATCTTCATATTCAGATTTCTACAGATGAACTGACCGATAATTTCACCAACTGTGACAAAAAAGCCAAATCCATCTGGAAAAAAAAAAAAAAAACATGAACTCAGATTTGTCTTCACATGTTTTATCCTCTGAGTTCTGATAACTGACTTTAATAAATTGTTTATTTAATACTTTGTATTTATCTTTATACTAATCTCCTGGATAACCAATNATAGATAGATAGATAGATAGATAGATAGATAGATAGATAGATAGATAGATAGATAGATAGATAGATAGATAGATAGATAGATAGATAGATAGATAAATAGATAGATAGATAGATAGATAGATAGATAAATAGATAGATAGACATTTTCCCCCTAATAAATTAACTAATCCTTTGAAAACTGCTTCCTCTTTGTTTTTTTTTCTCTCATGTTTTTGAAGTGTTTGCTTACTGTTCTAAAACAACATAATGACAAATTCTGTTTTATTTTTGGTCTGGTTTACTCTTTTTCTATTGTTGTTTATGCCTGGCTGTTCTCTGTTTAACTGCAGTCTTTTGTATTTTAATGCAGCCATTGTGAGAGGGATCCAAAATCATTATTTTTATCCCGTAAAATTGCTTTGTGCTTGTTATGTATTTTTTTTTATCTCATTAATTACTTTTTGTTTTTGTTTTTTATTTCAGAGCATATAATATTAATACCCCAACCCCCATGCTCCTCCCTTCAGCCACAAAGGTTGTTGTATCTCCCATATTATCTCTAGCAGTCTACTGATCTACCCAGCAAAGGCTGCCAACTTGTCACAAAACTGTTTTATGTATTAGGTAATTTATTACATGGTTTAGTCTACTTTACTTAGCATTAGTCATCCATGTTAGGGGGTGTTTGTAGGATATTTGGTCCACAGGAAAACAAGGTCAGTTATATTCTGGGCTTTTTGCTCTGGTGTCAAAGTATATCTGATAAATGAGGGGCACAGATAAAATGGGTAAAAAGATTTCCGCTGAAAAGGGTGGAATTACTTTTAACAGCTACCTATTTTAGTATGCTGCCTTAACCATGATCTAATTTGGTCCCTGGCTATTAACAGTTATCTCTAATTAATTATACTACCCACAATGTGATAAATTGCTGTAAAACAGTGGTCAAGGTTATCTGTTGCTACATGCCAACTATTTTCGTCGTCTTTAACTCTGGCTTTGCAGTCGGCAATAAATTACTCATACGGGCTGTAAACAAAAGATATGGCGGGGTGAAAAGTTTAGCCTTTCTCATAAACCTATAATCAGCCCTGGTTCTGTTAAAACAGTTGCTGATTTGATCATCAAGGTGGTGATTTGCAATGTTTCTCAGAACTTGCAATAATTTATGCATAACTGACTTTAATATAGAGGTATGATTAGGTCAGATCACTGTTATAAAATGATTTTACATTTGTTTCTCTTGCTTTAAAGAAACAACTTTTTTCCAACATTGACATGCTCTAAAGTTGTTTTTTGTGTGTTTTTGTAATCTGAAGTAAGCACACAGTTATAAAGATATTGCATTAGGTGATATTTTCGCCTTTGGACTGATTTGACAAGCTCTCCAAATCATTGAGCTGACCTGCAAGCAACCTCATCTTGCAAGTCCAAATTAAGATAAGGAGAGGTTGTCAGAGAGTCAAACAGATGAACTTCTCATGACATGGTCCTATCTTATCTTTTACAAGGAAGTTTGGCGTCATGAAAAAAAGCTCAGCGTCGTCCTCTAAAATAACATAAGAGACATGTTAGAGTATAGTTTATAAAGCTTAAGCTGAACAAAAACTATACATGGGGGAAGATTTGGGGTGTTATGTTTCAAAAGAAAGAAGCAGAACTCCTTTTAGAAGTTCAGTTTATTGGTAAATGAAAAGCTCATTTAGTTAGTTACATACCTGCAGTCTTATCTCACTTTGCACGTACAGCATAGAATGTAACACATTTTTTTACAATTAAAGGGACATTCTGTTGACTATGGTACAATAATGCATAAAGTTTTTTCTTACAAAAATATATATAAAAATATTTTTACATTTTAAGACATTTAGGGGGCAATTATTATGTCATAGCAGAGATTTCGCTGAATGTGTGGGTAGGAGTGTGTGCTGGTCAAAGCTGCCTGCGTCGGGGTGGATCTGAAGTACAGCCTCGACTGCACCGGGTCAGGTGTCCAACGAGACAGCCAGAACATTGATTCTAGAGGCGCTTTCTTGGAAGAGACAAAGAGGGGAAAAAAAATCTATAATTTTCCTGTTGTTTTACACTGAAAACCATATTTTATTATTTGTCATAGTACCTCATAATAAAGTAAGGGATGACTGGTTAAATGTTGGCTGGTCATCACTTCTATTTCCTTCATGGTTTCAGCCTTTCTCCACTTAGCCCTGCGGTTCTGAAACCAAATCTGAAGCACAACAGCACAGATAAGAAAATACATTTTAGTAGAATGTGACAGCTGCATAGCAATGAAACAAAGGTGTTGTTTTAGAGGCACTAAATGGAGAGCAGTTTAAGAGATGTGCTGGATTACCCTGTCAAGGTCAATTAGCCGTTTACTGCCAAAGTCAGAAAAAGTCCCAGATAAAAAAAACAACAGTGCATTTAAACAGACATCCTATTGCATTCATGCCATAAGATATTCAATTGTGGATAACTTTAAAAATCATCAATTCTTACTCCAGAACAAAAAAGTTTTACTTTTTTCTCATTATATTTGTATACGGAAATAATATCAAAGATAAAGTTTTAGAATATTTTTATGTCTATGAATATGCAGAGCCATTAATCGTTTTATTGAAAAAGCTTTTTTTTTTTTCTTTTTAGGAGATTATAAGAGATCACCTCTGTTTATTAAGGTAAAGCACAGTATATAGATCAGGGGTCTGCAACATGTGGCTCCACAGCAACATATGGCTCTATGGAGCCTCCACAATGGCTCAATAAATTTGAATTTTGAAATACCAGTCTTAAATGCTTGCATTTACTTAAATATTTAAAGTGAATTGCGTTAAAAGAACCAGACTTTTTTTTTAAATCTATTTTTTCTTATATTTAGCTTGGAAATTATATATTTTAAACATAATTGACCTTGAATAATATTCTATTTAAGAAAATCCACGCTTCTTCTTTTTTTTCCTGGTATTTCAAAACTTAAAAATACAAATTAAATTGTCTACAATATGAACATATTACCTGTGTCAGATATTGTACAAATATAAGTTTTCTTTTATTAAAAGGTCATGTTGCATTTAAATCTAAATGACTTTTTTTCGCTGGACTTTTACCATCCATCTCATTTTGGGAAATTCTCGCCTATTTTGCAAACCCAAATTGAAAAGCAAAAAACTTAGGACTATAAACCCAAATTACATGTGTGATACATTATTTCAAAGCTAACATCTTAGTTTCTGAATATATAAATGTAAATAGGGTGAGTAAAACACAGCCCAAACTGCATCAGTTCAAACATTGTTGTTTTTTTAATTCTTGAAAATAATAGGTGTTTTTTGAACAGCAGTAATAAAGACATGCTTGCTTTTTGTGGCCATGTTTACAATTTGAGATGCTGCTATAGCTGTGTTAATTGTAGCCTGGTGCTCGCTGTGTCCATAAAATGAACTTGGTTGAATTGTGGAGAATCTAAGTTTTCCAACGATGTCAAAGATGTCTACATTAGTAAACATTTTACCAGTGTAATGTTCATACATTCTGAGTTATTAGTTGAAAACGCTTTAAAACGGGTTTGCAGCAACCTGATAAATTTAAGGAGGTCAAAAGGCTCTTTGCATTTTAAAGGTTGCAGATTCTGATATAGATCACAAGCTGACGCTTAAGCCTTCATTTCTGTTACTTATGCATATCTGATGAAAACATGATCGTAAGAAAGATTAGAATATTACACAAGACCAATAGAAGAAGCCATTTCAATACAAAATGTGTGTTTTAAAAAAAAATTAAATCTGCTCACCTTTTCTTATTTTCAAAGGTACTTTTAATCTCACAAATGGGGCTCATGGAAACACATATTCTCATGTACTGAAGATGAATATTTTCTGATTATAAGTAAACAGGTGTACCTGTATTCGTCCCTCAGTGAGCTGAAGGCGCGAGGCTAACTCATCTCTAGTGTTGACGTCTGGATAGTGAGTCTGCTGGAAAACTGTCTCCAGCTCCTGCACCTGGAATGGTGTGAAAGTCACCCTGGTTTGCCTTTTCCTCTTCTGACCTGTAACTGAACAATTCTTTATTATTCCTTGTTTTAAGCATTTAGAGTAAATAAACGTCCTATTTATAGGAATGTAATCCACTAATTTTGCAAATATTATACTTACCTTTACTTTCTTTGGCAGCCTTTGGAGACTCTTCACATATTTTTTGTTGAAAATCTATCAACAGATCCAACATCTAAGCTTCAACGGGAAATCTTTCTTTTAAGGTTACATTATAAACCATACTGTTAATAGTAGATTTGAAATATTACCTGTGTTAGAGTTCTGGTTGTGTACCTGAGTGTTTTCTTTAATTACAGACCAGTTTCGATGAACTCTTTCAACTTTTCTGATATGTGTTGGTCTTCTTAGGATTTCTTCAATAGAGTGGGAAATGTTTTTGTTTTGTTGTGCTTCTCTTTCTTCCTCCGCATTGATCTGTTTTTCTCTGTTTTCTCCTGTCCACATATCCAAAAGTTTGTCTC
This sequence comes from Cyprinodon variegatus, assembly GCF_000732505.1. Taxonomy (NCBI): domain Eukaryota; kingdom Metazoa; phylum Chordata; class Actinopteri; order Cyprinodontiformes; family Cyprinodontidae; genus Cyprinodon; species Cyprinodon variegatus. The sequence goes on from NW_015151190.1 coordinate 360,952, forward strand.
CCATCATCAGCATACTCGTCATCATAAGTCCCTTTTGGATAAAAGCTGAAGATATTTAAGATTCAAAAGATCTCCTCTGTCAGTCGTTGTCCTGCATAAGGATCCCTCAGGGTAAACAAATTCTGCAGTGTTCCCTCAGTCAGAAAATGACAATGTGGTTTCCTTCCTCCACAGGCAGTCTATGTTTGACCTGCATCACATGTTCATCATGTAGGTGGAGCATCAGAGGAGACCAGAATATTTCCAGGAAAACATCAATAATTATCCTACAATGCATTCATCCAATTAGTGGAAACTCTCAGTGTTTTACAGAACACTTATAGATTTGACCTTTCTCAGTTTGATCAAGAGGAATGATAACTTCCAACATTGCATAATAAACTGCAGACAACCTATAATCTTAGTAGCTTGATTGAAACTTAGGTAATATTCAACTACAAAACACATTTGCTTCTCTTTCTTATCACCTGATTTACAGCTAATTCTTATCACCTTGGCCTTGATATCCTTTCTCACCCTGCTGTTCTCCTTGTCCATTCAGAAACTCGGGAAAGATTCATCACATTATAAAAAGAGCCCTTAATTAGGGAATTTGTCTCCCTCTAGTGGTCTCTGTTAATAGTTGACAGTTCTGTCAAGACATTTCCAGTATATTGTAACTGAAGCTCTATTTTGTATTACAAAAGGAAATAGAAAAAATAGAAAACATATATATTTTTTATTTTTATATTCAAGGTAAAATATTCAACTTAAGGGTTGGAAAAAGATACAAGAAGTTCAATAATATCAGATTTCCAAGAAGGAATATCAGGGTAGTCTATCCAACCACAACCTTAACATCAAGTATTGGCTGCTTTACGTCTGTTCCAAATTGACCATATGCAACATATACTGTAGATTCTTTACTGCCCCTAAAGTAAGTTACATGTAGATGTTAATAGCAGTAGGCTGGAAGGATTTCCTCTATCATCTGAAGAAGCCTTTGAGTGAAGACACTCTGTTGTCGTTTGACAGTCTATTGAAGAGTATAATCAGCATTTTCCATAATATTCTTTATTTGATCAACGATGCTTCATGGTAAAAATAATCTTCAGGAGGTTCTTAGGAGTTCCCACAACAGAGTTGGTGTTTTTTATTTTTATTTTTTTCCAAAGGATTCGCTCCTATGTTACTACCCCCAACAGATGATTGTAGAAGAGATCATAGGTATAACAGGGAGATACCTGATCTATGTCCAAAATGCACAGAGGATAGAGGGACTCTGGTCCACTGTAAGTGGTATTGCAGAGTATAAAAACTGGTATACAGTTTTGGAAAGAAGTACAAGGTGCTATAGAAAACATAATAAACAGATAATATTTGAGCCAAGGTTGTTTGTGTTTGGATTATTCCTTGAAAAACATATTTACACAAAAAATGAAAGAGTGTTTATAAACTTAAGTTTACTTATTGCAAAGAAATGTATATCTATATATTGGAAAAAGACTCACAGACCGAGCATACACCAATGGCTGCAGCAGATGTTATCTGTCCTTCCTCTGGAAAAAATCATGTATATATTAAAGGACAAACAGGACCTGTTTGAATCTATTTGGAACTCCTTCATTAATTATGTTAAGACTCTGAATATCTAAAAAAAAAAAAAGTGCAAGTGATTGAAGAACAAGTGAACCGCAGTTTCCAAAGACAATTTATTGGAGGACAAATACCGTCAACTTTAATTTTCATTATAAGAGGCTAAGTATGAAATGTGATCAGTTGCATTGGAGTAAATGTTGTGGGAGGCAATTTGTTGTCTGTATTTTATTTTGACTTGAACAGTAACGTAAATATTGCTGTGATTACATTCTGTATATTGTTCAAGATGTTTGTTTAAATTGCTAAAATTTGAATAAATATATTTTGGGGAAAAAAATAAAAAAGAAGAGATCATACTCTCAGCAACATATAGAAGATAGACTTATATAAGATGTACGCATCCTGCTGCAAACACTGAAGGATCCAAGCTTCCGCAAAAAATAACGTCTGCTCTGTCAGTTCTTTTAGACAGATTACCAGTTGCTTCAAAGCAAACAGCAGGTGGTCCTTGAAGTTGTTTTTTGCCTGCTTAGGTGTAATAGAGTCTTTGTAAGATATTTTGATGTGGGATGTCAGGGTAAAAGTAGAATTGGTAGCTGAGTTTTCTTTGGCACTTAACAATACAGGAGGACTTCCACATTACTGCTTCCTTGGCCACACTAAGGTAAATAGTGGCTCTAGAATCCCACAGAGCTGCTCTGCACAGGCCGGTCAAGACTCTGGGGTTGACACCATCAGCACCTGATGCTGGGCGGATTGCTTTGGAGATGAACGGGTAGTTGAAATTTGCATTTAACATGTCTGAAGTGTTGATTTCTTTGGAGGAGTGGCTGACAAACTCTTGGAAGTTTTGAGTGTATGACAGAGTAGGGCGTGATTAGTGGCATTAGTTATTATCACAAATTCATTGGGCTGTTGTGTCTGTAGCTTAGCAACAGTTGAACTGATGTCATAATACAGAGTTCTGGCAACAGCAGATGAAGTGCAAACAAGTGCCAAAATAACACTTGTGAACTCCCTGGGTAAATAAAAAGTTCAATGCCTTGGCTGTAGAGATGAATCTTCACACATGTCCTGGATGACATTGTCTGTTGTTTTAAAGCACTGCAAAGCCACCTTCCTTGCTTTTGCTGCCTAGCTTTAAATCTTTGTTCATGTAATCAGAAAGTCAGGCCGAGAAACACTCAAGTCCAGGAAATGATCCTGCAGCCATGTTTCAGTGAAACACAAAAATCTAATACTCAAGATTCTGTCAGGGTCTTTGCTAGGGCTGTGAGTTATTTTAGCTTGTTTGCTAAATATACATATAAATAAAACAAATACACTTTATTGGGATCTTTGGAACATTGTACCCCAGTAAGTTTTTTGCACTCATAAATTAATGTTCAACCCCTGTAGATAAATAGGGTCCCATAGTGTTTGAATATATATAATAACAAACAGTAGTTGACTTTCTCACTAAGTATGAACTCGAACATATCCTATCTGTTTTCTGACTGTTATATAAAACATGTGTAGGCTGGGTTTCTAGATCAAATATTAGAGGCACATTTCAGCCCTAAACTATTCATAAAAATGAAGCTCTAGCGGAAGTTCAATTGAAGAAACTCTGGCTTACCTCCATCCAATCAGAAGCTGATCCGTCTCTGACGTGAGCCAATCAGCTTCGAACTACTCCACCACGAAGCCCAATCAGCATCCTGCTTTCACTTCATAAGCACCTTCAAATCCCCGTCTCAGCCCGCTATCCAGCAAACGCAATGTCAGATTTTATTCAGACGACAATTCACCCACCTCCATCCCCTCCTCCGCCATCGTAATTGAGTCGTCTTCCATGACATGACTTCTACCCCAACCTCATCAGAGAGTATTAATCCCAGTCGTCACCATCCCTCGTCTCATTGCAATTGGTCCGGCAGAGACCACCATGTTGAGCCCGGTTCTGCCAGAGGTTTCTTCCCAAAGGGGAGTTTTTCCTCTCCACTGTCGCTTCATGCTTGCTCATCATGGACAGTTCATGGTACCTGCATCACCAAGCAAGACCTCTACATCCTGAGTCTCTGAGTGAAGCCCCGGTGTCAGCTCCTGTAGTCTCTGGTCCCACAACACAGCTCAAGCAGATCACCTCGTTAACCAGCTCGAACTAAACCACCACCAGCTTCAGGCCAGGGGAAACATCCCTATTCTCATTCATCTACTTATGCATGTTAAAGCATAATTCAGCATGAATGTTCCTGCCGAGGCCTGAGCGCCAAAGACTATACTTTCTTATTAATAAAATTCTTCCAATTATCTTTTCTCTCTGTGCGAGTTTTTCAGATTGAAATGGCAGATTGTAATTTAAACCTCTTTCCATTTAACCCAGTGACTATGACTTTGGCTGTTAGAAAATGACAATATTACTTCCTGTTAGAAAAAACATGTTGGTAAAATTAAAATATATATTTAAAGTTAAAATATGTCAGAGCTAAGAATATTTTTGGCCTTGTCGTCATACTGCAGGCCTGGTGTCTCTCTCTCTCTCTTCTCTGCAGGGCATGATGGACAGGTGCGGTTCATCTCTGTTAATTTGGAGCCCCCTTTAAGGAGCTTGGACCAGGAGGAGGACGTCAAGGCCAGGTTTCTGAGACGTTCAGGGTGTAAACGTGGTCGGGTAGGAGCCTGGAAATGGATGGTCGTTTGGTGCATGGCGCGTGTTTTGAAGTCGCTTGTGGAGAAATGTCCTGGCCCATGAGTAGTGAGGAAACAGGAAGCGATTTTTGTGGGATGGAAGAGGGAAATAGTGACAATGAAGAAGGTTGGAAGATAGCAACGTCAAAAAATGAGAAAAAGCGGAAAAAGCAGAGATCAGTTGAAGGGGAGTCCAGTTTAGAACAATCAAGTTATGATCAATCCATACATTCCACAACAAAACAAAATGAATACAAAGTCATATTCAAAGTCGTTAATCAGGCAGACTCTTTTACAAATTGGAATCTGGTTCACTTTACAAAAAACATAAATAAACTTGTTGGAGAAGTCAGAGGTGCCAGAATCCTGTACAGTGGAGACCTGTTAATAAACTGCAGAGACAGCGCCCAGCAAGGCAAAGCCATACGAATCAACAAAATTGACGGGATAAGAGTTCAGTGCAGTTTAGTGGAGAACAAAAAGATCACCAGGGGAGTCATTGGAGGAGTTCCTCTAAGAGTGTCTGAAAAGGAAATTCTAGAAAACATAAGTGGTGCAAAAATAAAAGAAGTAAAACGGTTAAAAACAACAAGAAACGGAGAAAGATCTGACAGTTTATCTGTGTTAATTAAATTCGAGGAAGAGCAATTACCCAGTAAAGTTTTCATTAGTTACATCAGCTGTAATGTTAAAATCTACAATCCTCCACCTTTGAGATGTTTCAAATGCCAAAAATTCAGACACATAGCAGCAGTTTGTAAAGGAAAAAAGAGATGTGGAAGGCGTGCAGGAGAACATGAATACAAAAAATGTGGAAAAGAAGCTCAAATCAAATGCTGTAACTGTGGTGGAGAACATACTGCTGCATATCGCGGCTGTGAAGTGAGCAAAACACATGGTAAATTTAAAACCTCTGGAGAAATGTCCAAAAATGGAAGAAGACTCAATAATTGTTAAAAAGAAAGATTTTGTTCTATTCATGGTTGAAGTGATCAATTGTACTCCACAGACGACAAGAAAAACGGAAAAAATAAAAATAATAGTGAAAGCTGCAGAAAAATATCTGGAAGATTTAAACTGGGAAATGGTTGAAAGCATGATGGGAAAACCGATAGGACCAGAAACTGGCAGAGTGACAATGATTTAAAGATAAATTAAAATTATAAGGGCAAATGTGATTAAGTATATATTTTGTTGTGTTAAGTTACACAGGGTTTTTTTTTTTTCTGGGGTGAATCGTTTCCTGTTTCCTTGCTTTACTCCATATCAGTTGGTGGCGGTAATGCACTTCTCACAAGTTTGCCATCCGCCATGAAACCTCACAAGAAGAAGAAGAAGAAGAAGGAGGGTGGTCAGTTCTTTCTCGCTACCAGCGTGGTATATGACCTACCAGCTTGCTTCTTGATTTCTCTAAAAGCCAGCTCTAATTCCTTGTCTCTGTATTTTCCCTCCTAGTTACCAACCAAGCCAATTGAACCTCCAAGCCTGGACCTTCCTCATCTGTTGGATCTCTCAGGTCACAGTCTGCTGCAGCCCTCCTCCAGGAGCCCGCCTGCCTGTCCACCCTCCTACACACCATCACCAGACAGAGAGAATCTCAGTTAGCACCTGGACCCAGGACACCATCCTTCCAAGCCAAAAACAACCTCAAACCCTGTGAGTTCAGCATTCTCCACCTTCCCACCTCTTGTGACCAGTTATTCACCATCACCCAATCTTTTCCCCAAGCAGAACCCAGAAAGATCCTGCCAGACACTATTTCCTGTACCTTATTAAATAAAGCTTTTCCTTAACCAAACAAACTGTCCCCTTGGTTGCCCTGATTCAGAGTCATTCTTGACACCTTGAGTATAAGTGAAATCTACCTTCTAGTGCATTTTGCTCAGTTCTCTGTTAACTATTTTAGTTTCTGATTGGAGGTATGTGTATATCTAAGACTTCACCTTGTGAGGGGTCAGAAAAATAAATCATTCGAGTATGAACTATGTAGCGAATGGCTAAAGCTCTCTCACGAAACCCAAAGCATGTAAAGGTGAAGACATGTGCCACACACAGTACATGTGACAAATATTGTATGTTAAAATTACAAGGTCACACAAAGGATTGTGGGCAACTGTATCATGGCTGCTGATAGAGATATGGGGAGGATCCTATGCTAACTGCTTGCTTCTGGTTCTAGCTCCTTTCTAAATGTTCAGGTAGCCCCTATGAGGCTAACATGGCTTAAATGTCCTTACTAATTTGAGGTGTTCAGCTTGAAGATCTTGTCTGGCCTTTGAACCCAAGGTTTCTTATACTACAAGCAAGAAACATACCCCTGGACCAAGGAATCTACTATGCAGGGCCCTTTAAGGACATAACCCATTAGCTTTTGTGCGGTTAACTAGTGATTTGTTCTGATTTCACACACTTCTAAGTTTTTGTGTTAGCAGGAATTCTTTGGTCTAACACTCTGAGTCTTGCTTTGAATGTGAGGGGTCTCGTGTTTAAATCCCAGCCCTTTGACGCCCTCTAAGGAAACATGCACATGAGCTGCCAAAGCAAATTCCTTAATCGACAATAGGTTTGACATATGGAACTTAAAACCACTTGTTTCTAGAACTTTGATTGTTTAAATTGGATGTCCCAAACCGAGAGTTTTAATGTGAAGTATGCATGCTCTAGTACAGAGGGAAATTCTCCTGGTGTTTTACAAACATCTTTTGGCATCTATCGTATTTTAAAAATATATATTTTTTGCAGGCTCTTCCCTTATCAATGCCTAAAATTTCCTCCTGACTCTCTTCTCAAGATCCTCTTAAATGTATTCCCAGTATCACCTACATCACCAAATCACCTCTCATATAAGTGGGAGTGATTAACAAAAACAAGTGGCAATTACACATAGGGGGTGCAATGAAAACATTGATACCTTTTTTTAGAAGCACAAGTTAATTCAGAATCAGAAATACTTTAATAATCCCAGAGGGAATTACATTTTTTACATGCTCCAGTTACAGTTTTATATATATACACACATCCAACTACACAATATAAT